>NW_013952455.1:608352-610340 GCF_001266775.1 Austrofundulus limnaeus | reverse complement strand
AGACATAGGTCAGTGGTCCCAAAGTTGGGGCCAGGACCCTAATAAGGATCACAAGAAACCAAAAGTAAATGATTGAGGGTAACACTTTTTTTTACTAATATTGTTGCAAGATAAAAAAAACATAAACTAAATGAGTTAAATTGTTATTATGATTATTTGTGATAATCTGTCCTTGTTTATTTGACTTATCACACATAGTTTTTTTTTTTGGTTTAGCAAAGAATAGTTGAGGTCACATGGCTCTGAAACATGTACTTTTTGGGTTCAGCTTGGGAAAACTCTGGGAATCACTCGCAAGAGGAAAACATGTTTTAATAGCAAATCTTAATATTTCTGAAATGTTTGACGAGAAAACGACAGGCTAGTTTAATGTACTGCTAAAAGAAAATGGTGTAATTTCAGCATTCACCTTTAGACACTTCACACAATCTAACTCCAAAATTTAAAAGAAAACCAAAGCGTGAAATTAAYGTGGAAGATTAATATTGTGACTCACTGATTTACTTAGCTTGTGGCTGGAACACTCAAGAAGAAATTTGGGAGTTTCCATTAGTGGTAAMGGTGATGGACAGTGGTAAATTGAAAGGTCAGCAAGGTTAAGCACAGTTCAGTTTAGGGAGGTCTTAMATCCCAATAAAGAGTCTACCATGCTTAAATATGATATAATGCAAGAGTACTTAGTAGTTTTTATGTTTTTTGGGGAGGTCCAAGTCTTAATTATCTGGATARAAATCCTCCCTTTTCCCCACAATTCAAACTATAATTATAATGTAGACTAATTGTCACAGACACTTCCATCCATCCATTATCTTTACCTGCTTCTTCCTTTCAGGGTCATAGGGTGACTGGTGCCCACGTTTAACTGTCACTGTGTGAGGGGCAGGGTTCTTGGGACAGGTTGCTAGTCCATCACAGGGTCACATGGAGACAAACAACCATTCACACCTAGGRACAGCATCARTTAGCTTTACATGCATGTTTTTGGTCTTGGGGAGGAAACCAGAGTACCCAGAGAAAACCCACGTATGCACAGAGGGAACATGCAAACTCCACCCAGAAAGGTCCTCGGCTGGGATTCAATCTGGCCACCTTTTTTGCTGAGACGTGACAACTGTGCCTTTGCGCCACCACACAGAAACCTCATTTTTTTTAAATTAGATTTGATTTTATTTCATTAAAGCATCTGTTTCTGCAAGAAKAAATCTTACTTCTGCCATACCTCACCATCAGCTGTAATCTGAGGGAGCAGCGYCTTAAAGGAAAACATCAAAGCAGAATTCAGAGTGGGAACGCATCAGCCAGTTTGTTTTATGTGGAGATCTGATTAAATGAATGTCATCTATATCTGGATTTCGAAGCACTAACTTTGCATATATTTGAAGACTAGCCCCCCCACCCCACTCCCCACACGCACCATGCTGTCTCTATCCACCTCTTCCCATGGCTTGATTTGTAACAGCTGTTCACAAGATTAGAAAAAATCTAATGGTGCTGCTGTATACATCGAAAATTATATATACGAGAGTTATGCACACATTCCTTTTAGGCTTTTAGGCTTTGATTTCTGTGCTTCGATGCCAGTTACACTCCTGTGAGTGATCTCTTTGCATCTTAGTTTCACGTTGAAAACTATCCATGGACTCAGTTTTGGGATTGTTCTGACTGTTAGTATTACATTTTCCATGTATATTACGTTTCCCATACATATGTGTTTTGTCATTGCGGGTTCTGGTTCAGCTTAGAAATCGACCGATACAGGTTTTTGAAGGCCGATACCRATTTTTAAACATCAGTCTAACCGATACGCCGATACGTGCAGCCGATATTTTTTGGCCGATTCTTGAAGCCGATACTACTTTTTCTTCCTCCATTAACATGATAAAAATAAGAATGTTAACAAATGTTACAGAGGTCTCAATTTAAAACAAAACAAACAAAAACAAACAAACAAAAAACATTTAATAACTAAGCCTTGTCTGATGCAGGCT
>NW_013952455.1:595525-606018 GCF_001266775.1 Austrofundulus limnaeus | reverse complement strand
TGTGTGTGTGTGTGTGTGTGTGTGTGTGTGTGTGTGTGTGTGTGTGTGTGTGCAACAAAAGTGTGTACTTGTAAAGGATGTGGTGGAGTAGGTTGCCTGAAAAAAAATTCACATTTTCTTCTTTGTCTTTCTGATCCTCATCATCTTCAGAAATGGCATCATCTGATTAGGAATGTGCGATATGGCAAAAAATTCATATCACGATATACATTATGATGAGTGGCGGTAACGATATATAGCACGATTAAAAACATAATAGAACATAAATAAATCACACATTAGTTGAGTGGAATAAATATGTATAGGTAAAACAATTTAGACCTTAAAATCTCCTTTTTTAAGGGACACTTTAAAGTTTCCCATAAAATCTAAATTTAAGGGAGATCTACCGGCGGTAACGATATATATCATGATATAAAACTTATAATAGAAAATAAATAAATCACACATTAATTGAGTGGAATAAATATGTATAGGTAAAACAATTTAGACCATAAAATCTCCTTTTTTAAGGGACACTTTAAAGTCTCCCATAAAAGTCTAAATTTAAGGGAGATCTACCTGGTTAAATTATATATATATCACATATCACACACACAATAACTTTAATGTAATAGATACAGTATCTGCATTCATTGGGTGTTGTGTTTGGAATCACCTGCTTTGTTTTAAGGTGGTAAAACAAATTGCTTGTATTTATTCCTTTCTACACACTTTGCAGATTATTTTTTCTGCACTCCACCTGTTTAATCTGTGCGCGCTCCGGCGAGRTGACAATCATTATAGTCGCACTTTGGAGTGCGTGAGGTCCAGACTGATTTTTGTGCGTCCCACCTGAGCACTGACCTCACCTGCACTGACAGTCGCCTCGCTGCRTGGAAATGAATGGAGAGAGAGCGAGGTCGCCTCCCGTGTGTCGAGCCCTTCACACATGCCACGGCGAGCGCTCCTCCCGCAGCAGGCAGTGTGGTCGGTCGGCATCTGACCGGAGGACGCGCCGTCACGTAAACATGTAAACAGTTCGGTGTTCATTTTCACACAACCGAACCAGGTCCGGATAAGTTATTTCCCCCTCTCCATTTGCGCTCTCAGCCACGCTTTCTCTGTTTTGACTCCAGCCGGTTACGTCATCAAAAAGAATTGCGCAGTTGGCCGGTAGACTACAGATCTCTATCATAGGACAAATTTATATCGTTTCTACCGTATATCGTTTATATCACGCATTCCTACATCTGATCTTTCATCTTTTCACCATAATAACCACACACCTGTCACTACCTTACCACTCTCTTAATAAGACAGGCAAACAAAAACAGAATAGAAGTGAAGCCTCGGACAAACGGTTGCTTTGAGGAACATAATATATAGAAACATTCTTCTGAGTGTCAGAAGTGGACTTAGTCTGCTCATCATACATGCCGGTTTTTATACGTGAATAAAATTTAATTCAAGAGACATGACACGTTAAAAATACCTTTTACGTCCAGTCTTGATGGGAAAATTTGAAGCTAAAATCAGTGGAAGTCAATAAGAGTTTCAGTGTGCGCACTTTGAGGGAATTTGAGCTAAAGCTGTAGCAGTGAGAGACACATTGCATAAAGTAGGGCAAAAATKTATATGTTTTGATGTGTAGGCTGCATAAAAAGTGTAATGTTATGCAAATAAWATATATATATATATTTTGCAAAATGCCTGGAGATTTTAGACAAACCAATGAACAAGGGCATTGAATGTGTACTGCAAAATTTTCAAAACTAGCAAAATWGAAACTGTGATTGTGTAAGAAAAGCTTTAGCAAATATCAAGATGCCAGTTCAGTCAAGTAAAGTTTAACCGTATGTGACCTGTTTAAGCTTTGAATGATGATTTTACTGTGAAGTACGCCTGAGCAGCTCCATCACAGCTGGGCTTTGTAACTCATTTTGCATGAATCTCATGTGGAAATTGCTCCGTTTTTTTTTCCGCCTAAGCCATAAAAAAACACCCATTACTACCAAAAGTAATAGTTCACTATTCCCGATAGAGCAAGTACTGATGTGTCTTTGTGTGGATTCAAACAAAGCTGATGGAGGAGTTGCAGGTTGAAAAAAGTGACTAATAGACGTATAATAATAAGGATGTTTCAGTGCTTTAGCATTACCCACTTATTAGTTACATGTTTCCTGAAGTTGCACCTGAAGCCAAATGACAGCTAATCTGTGATGTCACACAATTGTTTGGAACTCAGGTTAAATAAAAACAGATGAGCATGAGTCCTACGCACAGTGCAGCAGATTAAAGCTCAAACATACGAGTAATGATTATCAAAGTGTGGCTCTCAGTGCTGTGGCTTTTTAAAAAGGTGGAGCGAGGGAAGCTTTACATTTGTGCATTTCATTCGGCACATGTTAATTTTAAATTAACTTGCGTTAGCTGTCTATTTTAAAGCCACTTCAGATGATTCCACAAACCTAAAATGTTATTACCTAAATAACCTAAATGTTTATAACCTAAATGTTGAGAGAGGAGTAAAAGAAGCCATTTTTGTGAAGAAAGACCATCCATCATTAAACAGAGGTGGAGACCTCCATTTTCAGTTGTCCCCCTCCTACAGTGCTGCTATTGCCAGTGTCACTCCACCCCCTGTTAACAATAGGTGTTAATTAGGTGTCAACGATAGCCATGTGATGTATCAGTCACATGGAGGCAGTGCTTAAAAGCCTGAATTTTGCCTGAAACTCTCAGACTGAAGAAGTCTCTTGGAGGAGAGACGAAACGTTTCATTAGAGAAGAACCCGTCCAGAAGACCTATACAATTTTTTTCTTTCTAAAATGTTATYTTTGAAAAATAGTCATGTTGCACCCTGTGAAATGAAAAAAAAGCATTGCACATTTCTGTGTTTTGTCAGTTTTGTTTCATGCCTAGACCCACCGAGGACAGACCAAGAAATGTTTCTGAGCGTGCTTTGTTCCTGCATTGAGTACGTTTGAACGACTGCCAGTATCAACAAATGGAGCGAACGTTGACAGTAATTCATTCTCTGCTCTTTCTTTTCAGTCAACAAGTAACGTTTCCGTAATAGACAAGCGGTATGATATTAAATAACAGACTTTGTTGCAAAATCTGCAGGTTCAAGATTAGGTCGCAGCAAAGCATGCAAAAGCCGTCGTATCAGCTGAACTAACAGAAAGTTGTTGCGGAACATTGACGACCCCCTGAAGGTCACTTCAGTGTGGGCAATCTGGACATGTCGTTTGGCCCGTCCTGCCTGTCTGTCTGACCTACATCTCACTGCACTGGCTAAATATATTCAGTAGACCTCTCTCTACAAAGCTTCCAGATTAATCTGGATGAAATCTGAGCACAGTTTACCCTCCAAATGTTTGACTGCATCCTGTTCTGATAGACGTCCACATGCACAGGCAGTCTCACAAATATGCATCGGCAGTCCGTAAAAAAAGAAAAAAGAGAATGACAGATGCAGGCATTTCTACAAACACAGCTCACAGATACACRTTGTTATTGTGCAAACGGGATGGCAAATAGTCACGTATACTCACTAAATCTGAAACATTGTTCGCACACGCAGCAAGGTGTGCTTGATCTCATTTTTAACTACGTATACAAGCTCTGGTTTGAGCGCTTCATGCATAACCCACCTGCACATATTTAATCTCATGAGGCACAGGTGTGCATTCTTTCAGGAAAACAAATCACACTCATTAAGACTGCCTTGGAGCGGGAAACCATGAGTGTTCTAAATGTGATAAAGCAGACTAGTTCCACCCCCACCACCACCATTTTTTTCCCTCTTTGAATTTAATATACTCTGACAGTTCTGTCAAAACTAAATGCGTTCATGAAATCCATGAACATTGTTCAACATGGTTGATATGATCCCAAATTGTTTGACACTCAGTTGATCTTCTAAGGTGGTGTGATCTGTTTGATCCCTTTTCTGTTGGTTTAAGCTGCATTTTCATGTTATTTTGAGGTCTTTTTATTAATATTATTATTATTATTATTTCAAATTGCTTTGAGCTATCAGTTTCAGCCAGTTCCTAAGTGGACAATCTGGCAATATTAGAGGGGCCACTTGATGATCCTTTTAACCATTTATGTCACTTTCTTCTCTTTTGGTTTTTGCAAATAAGACCCAATAAATGTAGATTAGAACTATGAGCACTACTGTGCCTGTTTGTAGTCTTTGGGTAAATTTTAGCTTCTGCTTCAGGGAAGGTTCTACAGGGACTCTCAATCGATGTCCGATGAATTGATTGGTCCTTTCATAAACATACATTGATCAGTTGAGAAAATTGAATGTGTATTGCCAAAATAAATGTTACCTAACTGTCGCCAGTATCTACTATGATAAGCTTTTTTTAAAGTGTGTAGCACGGAGTAGATTGATTTGAGTCTCAGCTCCTGAATGTTTGTGGCACTCTTTCAAACTCTGGTTTAAAAATTAAACAAAACCACTACAACACACAGCTCCAAGTTTGGGAGTCTTCCATTATTGTTGTAAGTGACAGTCTGCCGAGTGTTGAGAAATCACAGTTTTCCCCAGGATGAGCGAAAGTAAACACATAGATCCTTATTGCTGCTTCATAGTGCGACTGTCAGAGTTGGTTCTTAGAACAATTAGGCCTGAAAATACCAATTGGTAAATTTGCTGTACATCTGTTAAAAAAACAAACAAAAAAAAACCCCCAATACTAGCTTATGTAAATATGAACACTTTTATTAAAATCAATCATACATTCTATATGGTTCATATGAGGTTGTTTTACAGAGTCATAAAATAGGAGCAGCAAACTTAAGGTTCTAGATAACTAGCAACCACTGCTGACTAAATTGTTGCTTTTTAACTCCTGTTTTATCTTTTTAACCTGTAATGTATCACATGTGAACACTTTATTTCTTAACTTCAGTATTCAACAATTGAACTTTGGCAATTCAGATTTTAGCATCCGTTACTTATTATTTTATTAACCTTTATTTAACCAGGCAAATCCCATTGAAATCACGGATCTCTTTTGCAAGGGAGGCCTGGGCCGGAAGGCAACCGAACATACATGTTTTTGGTACGTGGGAGGAAACCGGAGTAATGGGAAAACCCACACAAGTACGAGGAACATGCAAACTGCGCACAGAAAACTCTCGGTTCAAACCAGTAATCGAATCCAGGACCTTCTTGCTATGAGGCATCAGTGCTAACCACTAACATTACCTTTCTTTTAGCAAATTTAGTGTTCACTTATTTTTGCTAAGTAGCTTTTGCATACTCTCCTACTGTATATGAGCTATGTGTACTATTCATGCTCCTTTATCTGATTATGATTGACTGTCTGCTATGTGGTTAAATTAGGATTATGTCTTCTGACATTTTTTGTCTGTCTTGGATTGCTGTTGAAGCTATGTACTGCAGCTACTGTATGCCTGTGTTTCACCTGTTGCATTGTAAGAATAAGGACTTTTAAGCACCTTTAAATGTTCTTTAGATTCAGTTTGAAAAATGGGTTACAAATTCATGGTGTCGTCTGGTGTCCAGACATTTTGAAGTTGTTCTAGATCCTGTCTGTAAATGCTAGAAAAACAGATTTTGGCTGATTGTCAGAACAAGGGCTTAGTGTTCAGGTGTTACATCTGACTCAATATGCAGATTTTATTCAGATGTCTATTTTCTCAAATTAGTTGAGCTACTTTGCATTCTTTTCACATCCCTCTTGGCAACTGTGAATGTACCCCCCAGGCATAAGTACCCCTGGATCGAAATGACTGTTACAGCAAGCCAGCAAAGAAAACACCCAGCTGTTAATTTATGGTGCTCATGTGTTCCATCCATCCATCCATCCATCCATCCATCCATCCATCCATCCATCCATCCATCCATCCATCCATCCATCCATCCGATTGGATTATTGGAACTAATTTGTTAACCAAGCACAAAGATTTTATGCCACAGTTGATTCAGTAATGATGCTGTTGGAGTAGATTAAATGACATCCAGCAGTGTAGCCACTCAGTGATGTCATATCACATAGCCATTTCTTTGGTTTCATCAACTAAGGGTGGAATAAAGGGGCCTTGTTTTGTTCATTGATTAAACCTCAGCTTCCCTGAGGCTTTCTTTCATCATCTGTGTTACCTCATAATGTAGACAAGACAAAAATATAGCCAAGTCTTGGGTTTACTGATTCAATGACCATGCAGGACTGTAATTCCCTTCAGTTATTAACAGCTAAAAATCGGAGCCCAGCAATGATTAAGGCCATGACTTGGCGTCTGCATTTAAGGGATCCTGTTTTACTTTGTTACAGCAATCATGAGCTGAAGGTTGTGATTTGATCTTAATAGGCATTTATTGGGTTAAAGTTGGAGGGAAAATCTTTTCCTGTCTTGGGGGTGGATGGAGGAAAGCTGACGCTTGGAGGCTCGTGAACCCGCAAGTCAAACAGTAATGAAAACAGTTGTGACCTGATTTCAAGAGCTAGAGAAAGAAGACAAAGTATGGAGGATTTAAAGTTACAGACGCTTATTTACACTAAAAATCACTGGCTGATAAAAAAATCTTTTTTTCTTTTTTTTCTTCTTTTTGTTTCTTCTTTTTACTTTCTCAATTTGTTTCTGTCTCTGTATGTACTTTAACCACCCTGTCCGGTGAGAAATAGCTGTCACCCCAGGGAACAAAGTGCTGGAGCGTTCTCTTCTAGAGCAGGAAGTTGGCACATTACCAAGAGGTGGAAAATCTATACTCGGTTGCATAATATAGCATATCTTTACCTCATATGAACTCTGAGGAGGCCTGGCAGCTGCAAGCAAGGAGCGCTGGAGGGCGGGAGTTTGTGTGTTAATAACTGACTCTGTTTGTGTGCAAGTGTCTGTGTATGTGTTTGGTATGAGTGCGCACTCTGTGCTTCTTGTAGCCTGTATTTGCTGGACAGTTCTGCAGGCCTGGGGCAGTTTGAGGCCGCCCTCGATAGTAGAAGAGAGCACAGTAGAGTCAAAAAAGACCCCTGCCGAAAAAATAAGCATAAGGATCAAAGAGGAGTAGATTTGAGTAGGAGAGATCGAGGCCAAGCACGGCTCAGGGTTAGACGCAAAAACAACTCTGTGGCTTTGCTTCTTGGCCCCGTTAGCTAGTGATCCCAGCTCCAGCTGCAGCTTACACTGAGACAGAATTTAGATATAAACTTTCTGCTCTGTTTAGGCTCCCAGAAATYGCTATAAGATTAGTGTTTTTTACGTGAAAACTTGTATGTTTGAGTTGAAAATTCCATGCAGGATGAGGATTTCATGTCACTGCCTGAATATAAAACACAGATGGGCCAGAATTGTCTTTACTCTCTGAGCTCATGTGGTAAGAAAATCTCTTCTCTTCAAACACTCATGACGTTGTATAAATTCCTCTCAGTCGGTACGTTCAACTCATTGCTGTTGTGTTATTGACATGTCATTAACACAATATTCTCCAAGCAGTATTCTTAAAGGCACGCGATCTGATCGCCTTTAGCTGTAATGAAGAAGGGGAGTCTCTTTTGTCGCTGCAGTTTTTTGTGTTTTTTGCCGAAATGAGACGTGAAGGGAACTGACCCACATGCAGATGGCTGTTTGATTTGTCAAGCTGCTGTCKGTCTCTGAGGCAACAGAAAAGCCCAGCGAAACCTAAAACCAACCTCATTATGGTCATCATCTGGAATAAAGAACAATCATTTTCCCCACTTGAGGCAATGTGAAGCAGATAAAAGCAACAAGTCCCAAAACTCTTACTGATGCTTGTTACTTCCTAAAGATCTAGTGATTTTTGATGGAGAATGGTGACGTTAAGAGGCAAGTTATAAATGATTATTTCTTTCGCTTAATATTTACATTCAAGCATTGCTGAAATTATTTGTGACTATTTAGTTCAGTTTGTTTGAATAAAGCCAACTCCCCACACAAGTTTTCTGTCCAGTTTAACTCAGTTTATTATAGTTTGAACCAGCAGAGTCAAATTTACATTGAACCCAATACTATAGAGTTCGGTTCAGTCCAGCTGGATTCAGGAAGGCTCCCTTTGCACTGGATGGTAACCTTTCTTGTGTTTTTTTCCCCTTCTTCTTTTGGCTGCTCCCTTTTCAGGGGTCACCACAGTGAGCAAACTTGTAAGAAAGACTTGGTTATTATTTTATGCCGGATGCCCTTTCTGATCTTACCTGGGGGTTAAACCTTCAAACTCAAGATTACAAAACTACAGCACTGACCACTGAGCTACCACAAACCATGGTGTAAAAATCAACTGAAATGTGTGTTGACTTGCACTGCATATGGCAGTGGTGGCATCCATGATAAGGGGCCTGTACTAGCATGAAGTAGCCATTAAGAATTTGAAGCAGGACTGGCTACATTGGTCTCAACTGTGATCATGGTCACCAAAATTACCTAATTAAGTTTATCATACGTTACTGGTTGCTACCGTTTGTCAGATGGGGGTTGTAGCGGTAGCACCACATCACTAATGCTAGGTCAATCTCCGCACCTTGTCTGGAAATAATGGAGCTTTTGGCAGAGGGTGGGGTCCTATTTTGGTAGGCGGGGCACTTGGCTATGTTGACAGGGCAGTTCRCCCTCCTTGAAAAATGGTTGAATAAAAAAAAATTAATTTGTGTGATACCCATTAGCTACATGCTGGCGTTGTCCAATACAGTCATGTTAGGGTGAGCAAATAAAAAAGAGTGAAGTCGTGGGAGAATGTCTCAGAGACGTGGAAAATAGCAGGAAAAGTCATATTTGTTGAGTACTAAGAGAATAGCTGTGCCATGTTTGCCTTCAGACTAAAGGAGGTTTTCTAAAACTGCCACAATCCAGCCACATTCTAATAAGTCATGGAGAGCATAGCAGGGCTGTCATCCAGTTGAAGGGGGCCTAAATTATAAAAAAGCATTTAGTGAAAAGTTTTCCACCTAAAAAGGCAGCAAATTGAATCAATTAACCTAGTCATCATATTATATACATTTGTTGTTCATGGTAGGTTTAGGCAATGACTCTACTTGGTTAGGATTAAGAAACAACTTGATAAGTGTTCAAATAAAAGAAATAGTTTTACAGTGGCTTTAATGGACACTTTTTTTTTACATTGATTACATGTCTTTACTAGAATATTTCACTGTGACACTGAAACTACTTGGTCAGAGTTTATAAAATGATCATGACTTTTGACAAACTAAATCCTCTCCATTTTGGACTATATGCATTTGCTGGGTTCATGAACACTGCAGGTTGAAAATTCTTTAGAAGGATTTATATTTTAATTTCCAGCATGAACATACAACCCATTGGGTTGGTTTTTTGGAAAGCAAACCATTTTCAGAAATGACACTTGCAGACCTCACGGACGTTCTGTAGACATGAATTCAGGCACATTTATCCCACTTTTCTTTTCTCCATTTGCACACCTGAATAAACATATTTTCTAGCCAGAATTAGAGCTCATTTGGGGACCACAACTTGACTTTACTTTAGCCAGGTTTTTGGCTGAATAAGAAAGCGAATAGGAATGACGAGAGCAGTTGTACAGAGGTGCATTTTATGTTTTCCTAATAGTTGAAAGAACTGAAATAAAAAATACTGCTGCAACAGTCATTTTCATACAGCGCAACGAAAAAAAAGAAGGGGCAGGAAAAAATAGGGGAAAATGTTGAATAAGTCTTTAGTCTTTCTATTGTAAATACAGTAAACTGGGTAGCATTACACATACTTATTTTTTATACCATTATGATTTGTTTAGTTCATTTGGTATCAATCAGCAGTGGATGTATTTAAACAAACTTGAAGTATATTTGAAAAAGCCTCTATAGCCGTGACGCATTGTATTCTTTTCTTTCCTTGGAAGCAGACTGTGATTAAAACCGATGATATAGGCATATTGTATTTCCTAGGGGACTGGAAGGAATGCAAATGCATCATAACCATATTATACTAGTTAGAAACAGTGCAAGTTGCCAAGCCTCTGGATACAAGAGAGGGTATACACAGTTACTCTGAAGAGATTCGAGTCCTGAGAAGAGCCAGAATCCCACAAATGCAACAACAGGAGAGGAAATCTGACACAGCCGGACTATTTTTGACATTTCATGGGATTCGCAGACCTCACTGCATTTGAAAGACAGATTTTTTTTGTCTCTCTTGGTGGAAAACCCAGCAGAGGAGGCTGCAGAAATAGTTTTAATGTGTATATGTGCGTGGAGCGTCTCAGAATCCGTTTGGCATTTTTGTTGTGAGGGAAGCATGTTGCTGGTGGGACTTTGGCCCGCACAATCCCTCTTCTGTTAAAACAATGCGCCAGTTGTCCTCCCTAACCTAATTACTCCCTTCAGGGGGAGAAAGGCAACAGCACCAAATCCCATAGTTAGGAAGCTCTGATCTGGGCTCTGCTGTAAGAAAAGGCCTCATTCATTTCCCTCCCTCTGTCCAGTGCACACACACACACACACACACACACACACACACACACACACACACACACACACACACA
>NW_013952455.1:593830-595311 GCF_001266775.1 Austrofundulus limnaeus | reverse complement strand
CACACACACACACACACACACACACACACACACACACACACACACGGTTCTGATTTTCATGGAGTTTGGGTTCAGGCTGATAGAAGCTAATTGCGCCCTTATGTGTCCTGATACATCTCTTGATGTGTGTTTTTCTTGCGGCTGTAGCATTTTATAGTTGTTGTAAAGTTACTGATGCTGAGGATAAAGCTAAATGGAATGACGTAACTTTATTGTGACACAATTTTAGAGTTTCATACAGCAGACGGATGCACACGCGCTGAAAATCTTGGATTGTAATGTAACCCTGATGGTGGGTGGAGTGGTTTAGATTGGCATCATATCATTGCTGAGTCAAATATGACTGTTTGGGCTTCACCTTCTCTTACAAATTTATTATTGGTAATAATGCTTTCACCATATTAAACACTTCAAAAGATACAATCAGCAAACAGTTTAATGTAATCATAGAGCACCAGATCACATTATCTCAGAGTGTTTTACAGAAAAAGCAAACAGGTCAGCTTGAAATCCAGTAACATTCAGTCTCTTATATTACATTTTATTCCAATAMTGTCCAGTTCAGTTATAGATCAAATCATTATTGTCTGATTCAGAATCAGTTGTCCAGTTTAATCCAAGCAGAATGTTTATTTCAGCAATTCATATTAATACACTGATAAAACAACCAGGGCACTGGAATGATTAACTTGAATAAAATATGTTCAACATATTGTGTTTGATAAACTTTTATTCTTGTAGGCTAAATGTAAATCTAATGCTTGAAGAAAATCATACAATWAATCATTTTCTACACCATTATTTTAATTTATTTTAAAACTCATCATTGGTCTTGTTTTAAAGTAACCTGTTTGCGTTGATATAATTTATTTACTATTGTTGGCTCTCAGCTTGATTGGATCTTTTCTTTTGTCAAGATGGCTTAGATTATTTTCAAGAAGATATACTGTAAGTCAGTGGTCCCCAAACTACGGCCCGCGGGCCGGATCCGGCCCACCTCCCCATTTGGTCCGGCCCCCAGAACAATACCAGAGAGCATTTAGTTTTTTTTTTCATATATGTGTATTTATATTTGATTATAAAGTTGGACTTTTGCAATAAAATGTTCCTTAGTTACAAACTGTTTTCATTATTAACTATTATTAGTTAGTAACTATTTCATACATACATGCATATAACGTGACATTCTGTTCCACCCTTCTGCGGTCTGTGCCCCTATCTGGCAACCCCCAGAAAAAAATCCTAAACCCGCCCCTCTCAAAGAGAGAACAGAATAATGGCGAAAAGATTAGGTAAGAAAAATAGATTCAGAATGCAGGGGATTTAAGCTGCTGTGGACAAACAATTATTTTTTTGTTCATCTGTAAAGAGGCAGTGGCGGTATTCAAAGAATTTAATCTGCGGCGACACTATGGATCCCGTCACAAAGACAAGTAGCTTGCAAGGCCAAATGTGAGCAAACAAACTCTCAAAGCTAAAAG
>NW_013952455.1:590113-593571 GCF_001266775.1 Austrofundulus limnaeus | reverse complement strand
TATATATACTGTATATAAATGAATATGAATATATATGAAGTCTTGATTCATTTTGTGGTGTCTATTATGACACTTTTATATTATGTCATCTTATTTATTACACACTGCAGCTGGTTAACTGCTTTTTGTTCTTACCTGTGAAGTTTGAATGACAAATAACTGAGTCTGAGATGATGGATGGATGGATGGATGGATGGATGGATGGATGGATGGATGGATGGATGGTCGAGAAGGAAGGTGACATAACAGGCTGTATTTACCTCTCTCAAACTGTCTGTCTTCTCTGTCCAAAATATGGACATGTTGGTTCAATGTTGTTCTTGAGGTCTAGGTGCACAGCTGAGACCTGGCAGTCCTGTGTCGAGCCATGCAAATGTGAAGTGGTTGTTTCGTTTCTCCAATGTAGAGCACTCCTCACTGACACCCCATCGCTCAGCTTGTGTTTGGGTGTTTTGTCCTTTGAATGGACTAGTGTCTGTCTGAGAGTCCTGTTAGGTTTGAAAAGCAACGATTTGTTGGGTTTCATGAAGTTTTTCTGATACACCATCGAGGGATGACAATGTTTTTGCCTCCTCTCTGTTCTGTGGCGTATTTTATTTTTAAGTTTCCTCGCTGACTTGACAAAAGCTCAAGTTAGTGTCTTGGTGGTCAGAGGGAAAGAAGGACATGGTGGGGTTTGGTGTATGTTTCTAGTAAAGCAGTGTTAGCCTTTTCTGTTCCATCTGGGCTGGAATCATCCAGCTTGTGTGGACCCTGCACCGTGTGATGCTCACTCACCCTGTGGCAGAAGATACAACTCTCTCACCAGCTAAAACAGGGTTCATTTTCAGCCATGTCTTTCACGTGTCTTCTTTGAGCACTTGATAAGTCCTTCGACTTCATCTGTAAAGAATAATAAAAGTGTGGATAACGGCGAGGCAGGATTGGTCTTCTCAATTAAAAACAACAGTAGATCCTGTGTTGTACATCTTATTTGAAAGTTTGTTGAGTGAACAGCAAGGTTTATACAGACATGCAAAGAGTAAACAGCAATTTCAGCAGGAATTTGACAATTTCTTTCTTTCTTAAGTCTTCTTTACTTTACCCTCCCTCTTACATATTGTCCTTATTCTATTGTTTTTTTGCCAGGAGATGTCCTTCATTATCAGGGCTCACACAGACATAGAACCACACTTCTGTCAGAGATCTGCCTCTGGTCAGTCTTTTAATTGAACATCCGCACATGCACGTCTCCACATGCCATCAGGGATAAAAAAAAATCATTTCTTATAGCCGTGGCTGAAGCTTATAGCTAATTTAAAAAAAAAAACAAACGTAAGAAGGATGTGTGCACAGACCTGCGGGGTGAGATGGTGGGGGTTGTKAGTTAGTAATGGCGGCAAAGCATTTGCATAAAGGGCAAGGCAGCATGCCCAACAGTGGAAAAGGCTGGCATCACGCCTTTCAGACTGGCAGAGAGAGGGAGACAGAGAGAAAGAGGGGGTGTAGTCAATAGTGCATCCCTTGTTCAGAAAGAGGAGGTCCCGAGCTGTTGGCAGCGGAGCTCGCCAAATCTCTAGTTTGATTGTGTGCTAGATTGGCCCTTTATTTGTCTGATTGCAAAGCATTCAACACTGCTTTAGAAGTGGGCTTTACTTCTCTGGAGCTTTTATTCGGGGGAGTTTTTCCCCCCAATGTCTTGGCCTGTTCTGTGATTGTCTCCACACATATGTCTCTGAGTTGCGGCTCAATTGCAATCAGTGCATGAGGCAGTTTGGGAAAGTTTCTGACCTCTCTGCCTTTTTTTTTTTTTTCAAAGAAGAATCGAGTCGCCCCATACAAGCAGCTTCCCGTTAAGGTTAACGACATGGCTGATTCTAACTTGATGCCACATTATCACACCATTCTTTAGGTAAATGCAGGCCAGAAAGCGACAGTCTGTTTTTTTTTTTTTTTGCGTCGTGTTTCTCAGAGATGTTGTTCTCCTYATGCCGCCTGTGCTCCCAGCAATGTGACAGTAGTAGAGACTGAAAGGGACAATTATTTGTGTGGACATGTTGTTTTTGCCCTCTGGTCCATAAGTAATGTGTGCAGAGTCTTTTTTTTCTCCACATCTGTTGCTGCCTGTGGTCGTTTTGACCTCTGAAACCAGAAACCTCCTTTTTCAGGACGAGCCATGTGGAGGATTTTGATTGGCAATAGAGATTTCTTTTATTTTATTTTTTTTCTTAATTTCACTCTCTAATCAAAGTCAGATTTTAAGATTTATTGCATCAACCTCTATGGTATAGTTGCTAACCAAAGAAGCTGTGGGTGCTTGATATTTTTGAAGAAGGCAATGATGATAAAATCATTTCAAATGCCAAAGAGAATTATTATCGTCAATCATTAATGCAGAAAAGACAAACATTATTTGAACAAATGGCAGCAAAATATCCACAAGACTGAATTTGCATAAAATGATAAAGAAAACTACAGATTTTTTTATCAGTGGTGAGAAAACCAGAAATTGAAATTAATAAGCAACATCAAAATCAACGTTTGAGGTCCTCAAACTGGTGATGAAGTAATAATCTACYTAGTCAAAAAACTTTACATTGGAAAAACTACTATATTTGAATTGTAAAATAAGCATTAAAGCTGATTAATTAGCATGTTGTTTACTATCAAACTGTTAACTAAGTAATAAAATTCCTGCATTTACAACAAGAAAATAAACATTGGACATTAAYTCCTTCCAAATCATTTGAGTAACCAGCGCCCACAGCTGCAAACAATTAAAAATACTATAATTTTTATTTCACACTGATTTTAGGTCATTCCTTATAAATGTTTTTGTCTTGAATTGATTGTTGTCTTTTGGAAACAGCTTGAAGAGTGGAGTTTTCCTTTTTCATTACAACGCAGAATATTTCAAATGTTTCATTAAAGTTTAATTTAAGTAAAAGATTAATATTTCCCTTCAGTGTCACATTATATTTAACTTATTTTACTTTATATCTTTTAAACTGAAATACATGATMTAAAATCAAGCCTTCATGCAGCTTAAATATGTATGTTTCACAGCTATTGCCTCTGTGCAAACATAAGCTCTTTAGCACCAGATTATATCTTATATAACTATGTTTATGAAGCAGAGAGCATTTTAAATCGAAGGAGGTTCATTTATCTGTATGATGAACTGTTACAACAAAATGTTTACATATTTATATGTAATAATTAATAATTATTCAATGACTGTAAAATATGCAGAAGTTTTGCCATTTGATGCTTTCAAAACACATTTTACAATTAATTCTGCTATTTTGAATGCATTTTAGTTAACTATTAGGTTAACAGATTGGTTTATTATTAGGGGTGTAAGAAAATATCGATACACTGAAATATCACGATATTTCCTTTCCCGATACTGTATCGATATTCTAAAGCCCTGTATCGATTTTTTATTAAGGTTTAAAATGTTAACTTTCCTGCCAGCC
>NW_013952455.1:587276-589888 GCF_001266775.1 Austrofundulus limnaeus | reverse complement strand
TTTGGTTTTTCATTTTTTCCCCCCAGTAAGAGGTTTTTATTTAATAGAATTTTTGGACAAAAGAAATTGCAATATATTGCAATATACCGCCTTGCTTACAGTATCACAATATATCGGGATATATCRTATCGTGACCCCTCTGTCATGATATGTATYGTATCGCCAAATTCTTGCCGATACACAGCCCTATTTATTATACAAAACTTCTTTTTGTGTAAAGTTTCAAGCCCTGTCTACATTCCTAAAAATATTTTTAAAGACATATTTTCTTCTTTGTATCTTTGTGCAGTTTTAATTTTAAAAATTATCCAAACGCAGCCACTAGGTGGCAAGAGCATACGCAGTAACGACATAAAAAACACATTCTTAGCTTGGTTAAAAGGCTGATTTACACATCCATTCTCACGTCTTCTTACAATCGTGTGTGATGAAAATTGTGTAACTTCTGTCTGCTATCTCCTGCTGACACCCCATCTTATACATAGCCCCCCAGTCAGAACTCTGTCCTGTGGACCAGTGCGGCTCGCAGTGTGTGATTGGTCAGAAATCTGATCATGTTTGTTAATGTGGAGCAGCTCGCCCTTCTGCATGTAGTTTTGTTGAAAACAGTCGGCTCCCAGAAGCCTTTTGTTAAATTAACAGGATGGAACGTGTAACCGAACCAGTATAAACCAACATTAAGGCTCTCTCAAAACAAATTTTTCTTGGTTTTAAACATGTTTGCTTAACCGTTTCAGCAAATGACCAAAGTTTGATGGCGACTGGATTTAGAATCCAGGATTTGGGGTCCTCAGGACAAGCTGGAAAGTAACACTGGGTAGAGGGATGTCAGGGTTTCTCTCATGGACCTGTTTTCTCCGCAACTTACTACTGATAAATGGCAGAAGATGCAGATGGAAACGGAGATGGATTTAGAATAAAGAAAGATGAATACAAAGAAAAAGATAAAACAGCTTTGTAGTTGTTTTGGTTTGCTAAAAGTGACTGTTTGCAAAACTGGCTTTCACATTTCTAAAGAGCTTGATGTTTTGAGTCCCCTAAAATCTGCCTTTTTAAAATATGATTATTAATTTTATGAATTCTCCCAAAAAAAACTGGATTTGTGTGTTAACAGGAGATTTAAATGGTGCAGAAAATCTGTAAATAAATAAAATATTGGTGTAGTCTAGGCTGAGCTTTAGGAAAGCAATATAAACAGTTAAAACAGCAATGATAGTTTTTAATCCAACTCGTATCACTCATGCATATCTGAGATTCACAATAAAACATAACTTGTAATCTTGTTTCAAACAGAAATAAAAAGCTGATTATCTTTTTATTTTATTGCATGCTTGAAAAAAATGTGAACTCATTCCTTGATGCTTGTCATGAGGCAAAAACTGGACAAAGTTATTCATAACCTAGTTGCTTCTGCACACTGAACTCTGAACTAAGATCACATTCAGGTTCTTTTTTGCTTCAGGATCAGGTAGATTGTAACGTGACACCAACTTAGCGTTTCGAGGTGGGTTGGTTCTCTSTTGTAAATCTCCATGAACCTTAACATCAGCTGTGTTACTCACAGAGCATTCAAGGACTGGATCTTTCTGCAAACACTTAGCACAACAAAGTTGGAAACCGAACGTGTAGCCATTCTTCCAGTGTCACAACATGGCCATTCTGCGGTCGGGTTCAGCCTCAAACTGGCGACAGACCTGAGCATCTCGGGTTTGAAAACACAACCGTGTTATTTCAGCTCCCTCTTTCTCCCGGCAGTGTGTGAAAGGCTGACTTTGGCATTTCACACTCGTCTCTTTGAAAAGACGAGTAAAGCCCTACAGCTTTGCCGCGCAGCAAGTTAACACATGAACCTGAAGATCCTTTTCATTTCGGGCCATGTTGAAATTCCAAATGCAAAAAGAAGGCTGTTTTTAATGGAGGCGGAGCAACGGCCCTTTGCTGTGAGCGTGTTGATGAATCAGAGGTAGTCTCTGTGAAGTGCGTCGGATCAAAGATCACGTGACTCGGAGCTCGTACAGCGTGAGGTGGGACGTTACATCTGACAGCTTCATCAAATACAGATCACCTTCTGTGAGAGCTAAATGTGGAGGCAGGATCAGAGAGAATGGCTTTCCTAAATGAATATCTTTGTTGCAGGCCAGGAGCACCGTGTTTACCAATTACAGAGACTTCTTTTTTTTTTTTAAACTGAAGTAGAAAATTACCAAACTGGCTGAAGTTAATTTCCTCTGCAGGTCCTTTGACTGTTTATTTGATCTACATCTTGGACTCAATGTAGAAAACTAGCTGATGCAGTTTATTCTTTTTTTTAATGTGAACAAATTAATAATTTCRTTCATTTTGAAGTTGAACAAAAATATCTAACCTGGCATAGATAGGTGTTTCAATTAGAGCTGGGTGATTTAGCTGAAAAAGCATTTCATATCAGTCGATATTGATAATTATTGATGATTTGATATTTGAAATAAGGACCAGTAGAAAAAAGAACGAACTGGTGACGTGAGCTTTTCTCTACAAATCTTTCCTCTGAAGCTGTTGCTGTTATGATTTCTGTCTGTGTTAAGTGTTTTTATGTTTGGTTTCTGTCATGTTCATGTTTCCTTCCTCCTGTC
>NW_013952455.1:583556-586121 GCF_001266775.1 Austrofundulus limnaeus | reverse complement strand
TAAAACATACAGCTTTTCGCACTAGAATGCAGCTGCTATTGTATAACCATCGTTAGATTTTAGCTATATGCTAACTAAAAATAATTGCTGTGGAAGGCAAGTTCTGCTCTGCAGATATTGCACAGGTTTCTCTTTCATTTTCTTAAAATGATCCCACACTTTTGAGCTCCGTTGCCAGGTAGCCATGATACCAGAGCCTGTCTGTATAATGTCTTGTGACGTCCACGGCCTACCCCAGTTACCACTACTGTGCATATGAGTCAAGGACAGAAAGGCAGATGTGGCAGCGGAAGGTGTCAAAGCAGTTTGGAGAAAAACAAAGTAAAGAACAAAAAAAATAAAGAAAACGATTAATCAATTATTAAATTAGTCATCAATTATTTTAATAATTGATTAGTTGTCGACTAATCGACTAATCGTGGCAGCCCTATTTCTGATATTAATCAATATTCACTGTTCATCATTCTGGTTTGTCCAAGGCCAAAGATCCATAGGTCCAAACTACAGGAGTTGTCCATCTGAGGGGCATGTGTCTAAAAAAAATTTAACCATGAAATGTTTAAGATGTTTATAATATGTTCAGCCCTTAAACATTTGCACTTAGAATTTTATAGAATCATTTTAAATCCTTTTCAGTAAGTTAAATGTCTACAATTCTGGTTCAAATAAAGAACTTCATGTTTACTAGATTAACTAATTATTTTCAAGTTAATGTTGCCTTAATGAACAGTGATTAAAAAATAACCTGTACAACTCTGACATAAATGCGATGTGGTTGAAAATTTGGGTGCATCTAACTTTTGTGCTGGTGCACCTAAGAAAAAATGTTAGGCGCACCAGTGCAACCAGTGCAAAAAGTTAGTTTAGAGCCCTGGAGTGAGTTAGTTGATGCCACCAACCTTGCTTAGCTGGGCCCTGCGAGCTCAAGGAGGTAAAGCCTTTCCTCTGCCTACACTGGGTTGGGCAAAATCGTATTATGTGCAACCAATCATCAGAAAAACTTTAATCGATTATTTTTTGGCACTTGACGATWAATACGACTAATGCCGCCAGACTGACTGACTGGGAATTTTACCAGTCATTTCATTTTCAGTTCCTTCGCTTCAAATATGACAAACATTTTTAAAAATCTGTAATTTATCTATCATAACTCCAGTTTTACTTGGTCTATGAACAAAATTTAAAAATTGCTGTAGAGCCTGAAGTCTGTGCTTTGGACACAATTTGGAACAGATTTTTATGGAGAGCAAGTTTGTTTTAAATTGGTCATGTTACTAGGGCATGCAGGCGTCCAGGGACTCCAGGGGATTAATCATCATATTAATAGTTATACTTCATTGTCATTGCAGAAGCCTTTACAACAAATAACTTTTTGAAAAAAGAATTGGGATATGAGTGTAAAGGAATGATCTTTCTATTTAGGTTATTTAATAATTGAGGATGTTATACTTGCTATTCATTATTGTTTAATTGATAGTGATGGAAAGATGAAACAGAGCTTACATAAAGACAAATTTGGAAAACAGCAGACTAGTTGTTTTTTTATTAGAACCCTACTTCAGAATGGCTGAACTACCCCTTTAAAGCCTTGGAGTTTGAGAAGAACAGTATGGCTGTTATCTGTCTGTACTGGCAGCAGTGTGAGAAAACGCCCAGTCACGGCTGTCGTGTTGCTGAGTCAGTCTTTCCCAGTCGAACACACGTGAAACGAGAGGTTTCTGCGCGTGCTTTTTAAAAAAAATCGTGATTTCGTTTCGCAGGTGAGCCGGAGAGCACAGCGGCACCGCTCTCGCACTCTGTGTGTCCAACAAACAGCACCTCGTCAGCTCGGTCCTCCTCACGGTGCATTCATCAGCGCTGTCATCGTCACCCAGCAGCATCTGCAGGCCTCTGCATGTGTTTTTCCTCCTCAGGCGTGAGCCAACGTTATAAAAAAAATAAAAATAAATTTCCTCAACAAAGTAGCCTGGAGTAACCAAGCCTTTTCTGTTTCTTTCCACGTGCTTAAAGCAATAGTTCAGATGTTTTGAAGTTTTTGTRGAAAGGTTATGAAYGGTTAATGTCTTACCTGTTTTAAGATATTACTCAGATTAGCCATTAGCTCATCATAAAGCTGCAACTAATGACTGTTTTGATAGTCGACTAATCTGCGATTAAGTTTTTAATTAGTTGATTAGTCAACGATTATTTTTGTCAAAATGCCCATCTATGCTTCCTGTGGGTGCCCCTCCTCTTCCAGCTCCTGTACACTCCTCATCTCACCTGCTCATCACACCTGTGTATGTCACCATTATCCACTCGTTTTATCTTGACATAAGAAGCAAATTAAAATAACCCACGAAACATATAAAGTTGAACCTCAAACTTAATAGCTTACTCAGATTTATTTTAAAATAAGTAAATGATTATAATAAAAAAATAAAGCTGAACTAACTTTGATTAAAGTGAAAATAATTCATCCTGTTTAAAATCTTGCTGTTTGGCAGTCCAAAACTTAAAGGCACAGTGTGTATGATTTGTTGTTTTCAGCGACATCTAGTGGTTGAGTGGTTGAATCATCCTACC
>NW_013952455.1:576715-581054 GCF_001266775.1 Austrofundulus limnaeus | reverse complement strand
AGGACAGAAAGGCAGATGTGGCAGTGGAAGGTGTCAAAGCAGTTTGGAGAGAAAAACAAAGTAAAGAACAAAAAAAGAAAAAGAAAACGATTAATCGATTATTAAATTAGTCGTAGATTATTTTAATAATCGATTTGTCGTTGATTAATCGATTAATCGTGGCAGCGCTAGTTGTAAATGTACATTTATGTGGGTAAATAATACAATATGTAGACATTAAAATGCCACATCGACTAACCTTTTACAAACGTCTTTGTCGATTATGTTGATTAATCGTTGCAGCCCTACTCAAAGCCCTGGTCAAAGATACTTTAAAGAACTTTTATCCTGACATAATTTCATACTATAGGGTTATTTTAAATAGAATTTTATGTTGTTTAATAAGTGTAAATACTGTAGCACTAGTTAGCTGTTGCACATTAATGCMGCTTTGGGCATTTCTACAGGATTTTCACAATATCTGCTAGAATCACAGCATAATGTGAAACTGACGTCAATATAAAGGTTCTTAAAGAAACTGTTATTTTTAAGATTGAAGATTTGGTGGCATTCTGGCCTTAGGACTAACCATTAGCTTGTCAGTAGCTGCGTTTCCTTTGCAAATGTGCGCAAAACTTTGTYGATATTCTGTTAATGTYGACAAACACTGTTTCGCAATTGCGGTGTTTCCATTAAGTAAGAAATGCTATTAGCTGTTGCACATTAATGCAGCTCAATGGAAACAGTAGAAACAGCCGGTTGTTGATCATGTGACTCCACGTTTGTTCTCACGATAAGTCATTGATGGATGTAAACACATGTATATTTGCTACCATGGCACTAGCGCTCATCATCAGAGGAGATGTTGGCGTCTTATCGAGGCTTTCGAGCGATAAGCCCCTTATACGTGGGAGCAGGTTTTTAGGAAATTGTTGTCAGTGAGTTTACTACATTATTTTACAACTTCTGTGATTTTACTACTACTTCTACTTCTTGTTTTCTTCTTCGTTGTCGTCTTTTTCACCAGTAGAAACAGCCGGTTGTTGATCATGTGACTCCCGTGATGCGAAAAAAGTGTTTCCATTGCAGTTTTGCGAAATACACTAATTTTGATACGGCCGAAAAACCACCTCATACTAGCGCAAAAACATTTTGTCGAAAAAAGGAAGTGTTTTCAAAACTGACGTGTTTCCATTGAGCAAATTTATTTTCGAAATTCTAATTTGCGCATTTTCATGGTGACTGGAAACACAGCTAGTGTCATCAAAATTATTGTAAACTCCATTTCTTCAAACCGAGGTTGTCTAAAGAGCTATCTACAACAGGTAAGATGTTAATCATTTATAACATTTTGACAGAATCAACCATAAAATGATCTGAAGCATTTCTTCCATGTCTCAGGTCCTTTTTATAATTTTTAATTCTAAACACCTAAACGTCAAGTGCACCTCTGGCTCAAGCTCAGTCTCAGGTCTAAATCCACCAGAGGTTTGCAAGAACCAGGATTTCCAGGCCAGACTATCTTTGTGGGATCGGACTGCGCTGACCTTGGCCCAGTCTTTGTCTAACTCCTGGCACGTTGGCACGCAGTCGCCACAAACTGCTTTCAGACTTCAGACAGGAAGTTGTCGGTTTCGTAAAGTCGGGGGCAAATCAGTGGAAACAGAAAGTGTCTCGTTCTGTCCTTGTGTCGTATTTAATGTGTTCCTGCACCCAGCCCTCTGACCTCCCCTCATCTGCCTGTTTCTGACTAACAGCAGCAATAAAGATGGGAGAACTAAAAGAATATTGAAAATAATGTGTGATCTCATGCAATGTGGTGAGATCCAGCAAGAAATGTGTTAATGCTCAGTTATTTGAAGATAACCCTCAGCTACYACCACACYGAAGTTAGCTCAGTATCTGGAAGACTGAGTTATAGGTATTTTTGTTCTTCCTAATGTTTCATTGGCAATCATATTGAATGAGGTTTAGGCCAAAAAAGTTAATTCGTCATTTATTCTGTTCTGAGATTTTTATTAACGTTTTTCCGGTAGTTCATGACATGTTTTGCTAACAGACAAACAAATGAAAGCGGGAGCACAAACACGGGCTGAAATCCTCATTAGATCTTTAGTAGCAGGGTATAAAAAATCAACACCCTGTCAATCTAGAGACATCGAGGAAACTGTTTGGTTTGTTTTGAATGTTTGCATTTTCATAAAGTTTTCCACGTTATTGCGAGACTAAAATCCAGCTGTGGTCTGCAGAACCCCCCCTGCCTCCCTCACACAGCCCTCTGGTGTCTTCTTCACCCTTCCTCGGTCTGTTATCCACCCCCTCCCTCCTGCCCCTGGCTCAGTGTCAGCAGTCTGAGGGTGTCAGGGCTCCACGCGGGGTCAGGGACGCTCAGCTGGGCAGGAGAGGACGCCGAGCTGCACTAATGAAGGGCCCCGGCAGCTGAGGGGGGCCCTCGGGTTGCGCAGACCATTACTCTAATTGGCCTGATGAGATGCAGCTCAGCCGCGGCGAGGTCAGCCTGCTGCTGGGTCAGAGAGCGGCCGAAAAGTTTGTCTTTCCATCAGTTTGGTGTTGTTGATGGTTTTTATTTTTTAKTTTTTGTTTTGTTTGTTGTTGTTTGTCTTTCCTAAAAGTGGCCGAGTGACGCAAAGAGAAAGTTTCAAATGAAACAAGGCTGGAACCGAAAAACTAATAGGATTGGATAAAAATATTTTCTTCTGTGCCAAAATTTGGATTATTTAAAATCTGGACTTTAGTGAAAAATATGAATTAGCTTRTTTTTCTTTCTTTCTTTATTTAAGGAAACCAAACAAGTGTAACTGACCTCAACCAAGTTCTTACTTCAAATTTATAAACATTTTATGTTTTTCATGAAGAACTCAAAAATATTCAAAGGAAGCAGGAAGGCCAATTTCTTCTATTTTCTGTTATTAATTTATTAGCAGGTTATATATATATATATATATATATATATATATATATATGTATTACAAATACAAGTTAAACACATTAGAAAATGGGATTTCGTTTGAATAAAAGTATCTAAAATGATTTAATATTGGGTTTTTGCAATAATTTAACATCTATTCATGCATATTTAATTAAAAAAAAACAGTGATATGAATTATTTGTTCGACTCAGCCACTCATTGTTTCACTAAATAAAGCTGAAAATGCATTTTGGCTAATGAATCGAGTTTTTCTTTCTTTATTTTTTTTCCACAGTGAAGTCTTTTCTCTCCTCTCTGAAAGAGTTAATCTGAAGTTGGCAGCATCTCAGTGTCGCTCGGACGTGCGATGAATTGTAAAAAAAAAGGACTTAAAAATAATTTCTTTTGTCCTCTAACGGGTGGGTTTAATTCAGCTTTGGGGGTTTTGAGGGAAATATTTATTTATTTTCAAAAATAAAATTTAGGGTTTCTGCAGACGCTCATGAAAAAGGAAGCAGGTATTAGAAAATGGATAATTATTTATGTCCCTATAATTCGTTCTTTCATCGTGTTTTATAAAATCAAAAACAGCCAACATTCTAGAAATTCTCTAAACAAGCAGAGGATTTTACACAATAGTTTTATGTTGAATAAGGACAACATGGAGGGCCAAAAACACAAAAGGCCAAAATTGAGGGCCAAATTTAGTCCTTTTTTTTTCTTCCACAAAATAAGATTTAAATTGGTCATATTATAAAGATGGGTTATATAAATTAACTGAACAGAAGAGCATGAATTTGACACTTAGGTCACATGTCTTAAGTTTTTACAGAGATATGAAGCTAACTTTTCCCAAGACAAATTAAAAATGATTAAAATAATAATAAAAATAACAATCAAAAACATAAAGATCAAATAAGCCTTGTTCTCTATAAGCAGGTTTCTACTTGTGGTTTTTTTTTTTTTTACATCATTTTAACACAGACCGATTGAACTGCAAGAAAAGACAAAAACATGAACACACTTTTAAATTACAAGATAATCCARAAAAACAAAAAAACACTAAAGCCAACTTTTTGGCTCTGATGCTGATGAATTCATGTTTGTGTATTTATGGTTGTAGGTGTCCGATCATTTCTGTTTTCCCATGTCAACATGAAACAGATAACTAATTCTGACTTGATTTTTATTTATTTATTGGCGAAACGTGTAACCTTTAAGTTCTTTTACGTGAAATGTGCAGCAGCGGCGACGTGGTTTATCAGTTACTGACTGGCAAGTTATGGGCCAGATAAAATGGTTACATGGGCTGAATTTAGCCCACGGGCCTTTAGTTTGACACACGATTTACAGCATGAACCCTTTGTTTAATGTCTGTAACCTTCATGATGTTTGTTACTGAATTTAAAAGCCTAGATGCATTATTATTAT
>NW_013952455.1:572742-575189 GCF_001266775.1 Austrofundulus limnaeus | reverse complement strand
ACACACACACACACACACACACACACACACACACACACACACACACACACACACACACACACACACAATAAAAAATCAGGCAGTGTACTTGAAGTTTACTTTTTATAAACTATATATTTTTAAAATACTTTAGAACTGTACAGCAAAGTATACTTGGCCTTATAATGAAAAGTATAAAGTACATTAATACTAACACTTAAACACACACACACACACACACACACACACACACACACACACACACACACACAATAGAAAATCACTGTATGTGAATGAATGAGAAACAACATATATTTTGCTTTGCAGGACCTGGGTGGGATTAAAATTTATGTTCTAAAAAAATCCAACCTTATGACAATATAGATGTTATATTGTCATGTCAAAAAACATTTTAATGAAAGATATGTTTCATGTTATGAAACAAATGAAAACATATATAGATATTGCTACAACAATAAGCTTTTATCTTCTAATCTACTGGTCGGTTTCTGGGGAGGCAATGCATCTGTAAAACTGGGCTGAAGAAAAAAGTTTCTGTTCAGATAATGGATGAGAAAACTCAACGTGAGTTGCCAATAGTAGTCGTTAAAGTGGTTTTCTAGCTTTTTTGCCTAATAATTCTTAGATTCTGATGCAAATGTTTCCTAATGGTTATCTTTTAACCAGTTGTTCTGGAAATGGAAAACTCTCTTAGCAAAACATCAGTAACTGAAGCGTAAATCCAGCAGTTTAACATTTGTGCGCTTGTGTGTGTCTGAGTGTGACACTTTCGTTGCCATGGCTTTAGAAACTTTTCACTCCTTTCAGGATGTGTCCATGGGGAAAAGGCACAACATCAGCGTCAAACAAATAAATGATTGAAATTCAAATTCAAATCGGCCAAGATATAAAGATACAACATGATTTGGTGGAATTCGAAATTTGAAATCGGTAAACCGTCATCTGGACTAATTAAAGCAAAGTTAAGTTTTCACTGTTTTTTTCTTCTAAAAGCAAGGTTTTTTTTTCATTTGGGAAAACCTTTTGCTCCTTCCAACCATGCGTCTGTAATTCTGTCAYGAGTATCGGACAATAAAGGATTTATCAGGAAAGGCCAGGACATAAAGATGGGGCCAAATTTGGTGGGATTGAAGCCCGTTTTGAAACTGAAGCTTGAAATTCAAGAAGCTTTTCCAAACTCATGGTAGTCAGATGACACCTTAAAATGCTGTCTTCGTGTATCAAATGACTTTATTGTTGGTGTATCAACATGAGAAGAARTGTCTCCATTTATCTCCAGAGTTWTTCCTGTGAATCTGCTAAATCATGTGTAAAAGTTTTTGTTTTTGTTTGTGGTTTTATCAGCTATGTCATATCGTGTGTTCTCAGGTGGAGTTTCTGCTCGTGTGTGTGTGTGTGTGTGTGTGTGTGTGTGTGTGTGTGTGTGTTTTTTTAGTGGACGTGTCGTCAGAGCAGGTGCAGCTCCGAGCGGCAACGCTGCACGACGAGCCGCGGTGACAGCGGAGCTCGGCGTGGACGAAGCGCGTTCGGGGGTTTCTCGTGGGTCGACAATGGATGCCCTCGCTCTCTGTGCTGCCTCACTGTTTGAAGCAGCTGAGGCGAATCCCCACCACCCACCCCCAAACCTTCTTCTCCAAATTCTGGAAGCGCTCTGCTGTCGGTGCCTCTAAATCATCCCCGTCTTTCAGTGCGCCGGGGCGAGGAGTGTGGCTTGTTTTCTCCCCTCTTTGTTTGCTGTGGTAAACCGGAGAGCAGCTGCTGACGGTGGCGGCGGGGTCTGCGGGGACTCTGGAGGCGCACGGTCCTCCCTTCGCCATCCTCTGCCAAGGTGGCATTGTGCGAGCGGAGAGAGGGGTAAAGAGAGGCAGGACGTAGAGAGGCTGTGTGGTGGTGATGGGGGGGTTAGGGGAGACTCAGCGACAGCAGCGGCCATAGTAAAGATGGAGGCAGGAGAAGGACCCCCCCTCTAACTTTAGCTCTGTGTCAGGGTGGAACTTGTCGATCTGAATCCCCCCCCCACTCCTCCTCCTCTTTCTGTTTCTGCATGCTCTCCCTGTCACTACACCCCCTCCCCCCCCTCCCAGCCCTCTCCTCTCTCTCTGTTTCCCCTCCCTCTTCAGCTCTCGAAGAGAACGCATTGGCTGGACTGCGGGCATCTYGTTGCCAAATAGGTGGGCCTTCTCGTGGCGCTGGCAGAGGCTCAAGCGATGGTTAGGGAAAGAACACGGAGAGGACGAGAGACGGCCAGYGAGAAACAGAAAGAGAAAGAGAGAGAGAGAGTTGGAGAGAAAAGGGGGGAAAAAAGCGGCAGCCCTCGCCTTTGCCAGCGGTCGTATGCGCTCGTCCAACATTGATTCATTCGGCTCTTTAGTTTTTTTTTTCTTTCCTCTGTTCTGTGCTCTGCTCTGCTTGGCCCCCCATCTGTGTGTGTGTTTTAGTGTGTGTGT
>NW_013952455.1:570489-572566 GCF_001266775.1 Austrofundulus limnaeus | reverse complement strand
TTTTCTAACAGAGTTCAATACTGTCACTATTTTTATTAGTTTTTTTTTTTTTTTTGTGCTCCAAGATTTTGCTTATTGCACTGCTGCCCATGGTTGGCCAGCAGTAAAATTTTTTTTTGGCTCTTTTTGTTTTCGTTTTAAACTTTGCCCCATCGCTTTTAGCGAACAGCCTTTTCTGCTAATTATTTTTTTACACCGTTCATCCAAGTATTTTTTTTTTATCTGCTAATTCTCAACTCCTTGCCAAACCAGCTCCTGCTTTACATTTGAGAGGTGGGGGGGAGCGAGGCAGGAAGGGAAGAGGAAAAAAAAACTGGTGCAGGAGATTTTTTTTTCACTTTAAAGGCTGTGCCAAATTTATGATGAGAGTGCAAAATGGTAACTACCAGGCCGTCTGTCTTCCTCTTGCCRTGTGGTTTTCTGTGGTGATTTCTGTCTGCTTTCAGTTTGTTGTGGAAATGTGAGTCCGGTTGGAGCTCCCTCGTTTTTTTTTTCTCCCCCCCTGCATGGTAGCAGAGTTAGGAAATGTTATGGCTGATCTTTTAGCAGCGCATTTCAACAGCGGTCTAGTGGCGGCAAAGCTTGGTGGCGGCGAGCGGCCGATGTGTGGCAACTCTGGCACAGGAACGCTGTGGCGAGATTTGGGCTTTGTTGCCCAAAGATATGTAGTGAAGGTATTATGGGTACTGCAGAATACTTTGTGTTACTGGGTTTTTTTTTTGTTTGTTTGTTTTGTTTTTTTACAGCAGAAAAATTGGGAGCGCAACTTGGCTCAGCTTTTCATTTAAAATTCATTTTTCTGTGTTTGCATGTTTGCATGTTTTTTTTTTATTAAATGTTACACATTTGTGTGACTATTCGCGTTTTAGATGTAATATTGTACATTTTTGGACGAATTTTAATTATTTTACAACTGTAAAATATTTTAACCAATAGCATTATCATCACTGTGTTTTATATTTGAATGTAATTTTATAACAGCCCCATTTTTCGAAATCAGGTGCTCTCTTTCAAATGAAAAGTCTTTGTTTAGCTTTCAAACATCCTTTCTTTTTTCCTCTCTCGTCAGGATGAATTTCATCCCTTCATTGAAGCCCTCCTCCCACATGTCCGTGCCTTCTCCTACACCTGGTTCAACCTGCAGGCCCGCAAGCGCAAGTACTTCAAGAAGCACGAAAAGAGGATGAGCAAGGACGAGGAGCGCGCCGTGAAGGACGAGCTACTGGGCGAGAAGCCCGAGATCAAGCAGAAGTGGGCCTCGCGCCTGCTGGCCAAGCTCCGCAAGGATATCCGGCCCGAGTTCCGCGAGGACTTCGTGCTCACCATCACGGGGAAGAAGCCCCCCTGCTGCGTGCTGTCCAACCCCGACCAGAAGGGCAAGATCCGCCGCATCGACTGCCTCCGCCAGGCCGACAAGGTGTGGCGGCTGGACCTGGTCATGGTCATCCTGTTTAAGGGGAGCCCCCTGGAGAGCACGGACGGCGAGCGGCTGGTCAAGTCGCCCCAGTGCTCCAACCACGGCCTGTGCGTCCAGCCGCACCACATCGGCGTGACGGTCAAGGAGCTGGATCTCTACCTTGCCTACTTCGTCCACACGCCAGGTACCAAAGGGGAGCCTTTTACCTTCCTGCATTTATTATTATTTTTTTTAAACTCACGTGCACACTAGTAGAGCCTCTCTCCCCTTTAAAACAAACCCAGTGCCAAGATTTAAAGACCGGATTTTAGTATTTAAAAGTGACACAGAAAGAAAATGTCTTTCTGATCGATGTTTCTGTCTGCGTTTAAAGAGATTCTGAGAGTTTGAAAGTCTGGCTTAAAACCTGTGTTTACTAAGAGAAGCGTTTGCACGGGGACATTTGTTCAAGCATTTGTGTGCAAATTTGCTTAAATCCAAACGTGCATGTTTCTCGGTGCCATCTGTAAACAAAAGCATCTGCAAGCCGGTTGATCTGCACGCGCGTGTGTCCACGTGCACGCGGGAGGCGGTTTGTCATGTGTCTGTAATCCCCACGTATGAGAGACTGGTGTGTATCGGTGGCTGCGAGACGTGTCTGTGTGTGTGTGTGTGTGTGTG
>NW_013952455.1:565315-567915 GCF_001266775.1 Austrofundulus limnaeus | reverse complement strand
CATCTGATCTCATTCTTCTTATGAAACCAAGGTCCGACTCAACAGCCGGTCGCCGTCCTCTGCCCAGAAAACCCGGCCAGGGTCCCGTTTTTTTAAAATTTTTATTTTATTTATTTATTTTTTTCCCCCAAAGCGCTCCACGCTCGTCGTTTCTGACGAAGCCCCCTCGCCGTTCCAGCATTAGTCATGTTTGGAGCGCGAGCCGCCTCATACGGCTTTCATTACTTGCTGCGTTCGGATGAAAAGATGTTTTCTGGGAGCGCGGCCTTCAGTGTTTGCTCTCCTCGCTGGAGACAGACGGAGCGCAGAGGTGCCGGGCCAGGTCCGAAAGCCAACTGTGCGTGTGTTTGTCTGTGTGTGCCAGGGAGTGCCGTATCTCCACTCTGCTGTGGTGCGACTGCAAACTGAAGGCGTTCATTTGCCCATCAGCGTCTTTTGTTCGCGGCACCGACGTTACAAATGACAGAGAGAATCTCTTTTTGGAAAAAAGAGACAAACAAAAAGGGAGGGACTTGGAAACGGACAGCGAGCCTGATGGACCCGACGCCTTCTCACGTCACCTTAATCCATCAAACACATCTTATCTGCTTTCCTCATATCCTGAGCTTCAAAAGGAGCTGACACTATCAGATGTGGGGTTACATAATGAAGTAGAGACCAGGGAAAAAAAAGGCAGAGATTATTATTTTCACACAAGGCTTTAGAGTGTATAGTGGGGTAAAAGAAGAGGCAGCAGTTACCGTACACTCTGGTTCTGTCGTCATGTCAGGGGAACAACAGAGAAATCCCTCGAGTCTTTCTTCTTCATCCTTGTTGATTGTGTTGCACAGRGCCGAGATGTTTTTAAACAGAAAACAGATCTGGGCTCCAGTGTTCTGTGACGGCTCTGTAACTCCGGGCCAGCAGAATTCACAGAGAGTTTTCCCCCCCACCGCCGAGGGAGCGAAAACCAACTGYTAGCCGGGCACTTTTAACGAAAAACTTCCTGATGCTTTGTTGTCRTTTTGAGTAACGTGCCCCATAAAGTTTGAGCTTTCGTCTCATGACGGGACAGCGCCAGTGACAGCGTGGGGTTTTAATACGCGTTGAGGCGTGCAGGGGCCCCTGACAGCCACAGCTTGGCCCGCTGTCAGAGCCTGCAGCKTACCCTCAGCAGACACGGCGGAAAGAGAAAAAGGAAGAAAGCGGGGTGTTCGGAGTGTCAGGAGCCGCTGGTAAACGGATTTACTCCGGCTCCGTCGTGCTTCCAAACAAATCCGTGGAAAGAYGCGAGCAGTTCTGCACCTTGACCTCCGTTGACCGCTTTCTCCGAAGTTTCCACCCCTTTACAGACCCCAGCCGCCGAGCAAGAGCTTGATTGGAGGCCAGGCTTGCTTTGAAATTCACCGTAATTATCCAGTTTAATGAATAACACCAGAAAAGGATGCACAAAAGGCTGAGCGTGTGAATTATGTCTAATTCGGAAACAAAAGTCGTCTCTTAGGTTTGCAAATAATAAAACCCTTTGTAGCAGAAAGTGCTTCGTGTGAGCAGATTTACTCCTTAATTTCACTGTACACTGATTTTTAATTATTTGTGCAATTAAGATTAATAAATAAATTTTTGGTGACTCTTTAGCAGCTCAACTAATTTTACTTTTTCGGCTAAAATGACAAAATGTGGGTTTTATCRCTTGTTTAATAAAATGCAAGAATAAGCATAAGCAGTAAACAACCTTAAAAAAATTTAATAGGATATTTGACCTGATTGAGAAATTGCTGCTTTTAATTTGACTTGTTTTTTTGTTCTCTCTCTCTCTCTCTCTCTCTCTCCCTCTCTCTCTCGTTTCTCAAATTAGCGAGCACATGTTTTCCTCCTGGTGTCTCCTCTGTTTTCAGCCTGCTCTCCAACACTGTTAAATCTCTCTCGGTGTTCGCCGGGATCGGTCCTCTCCTTGCTCTGTACAGACGCCAGGCCTGAAATCTGTCGGTCGGCGTAAGAAACATACGTAGCCCCGCGCAGGAGGGGCGGCGGCTTGGCTGCCGAGCCCAGGGGTGGAGAGGAGAGGTGAGGAGGCAGGGGAAGGAAGGGGAATACGGATACTTTTTCAGGCCAGAAATCCAGCTCGACGGCCCAGCGGTAATATCGGGACAGCTAGAGCCGGGGAAAATAAGGACACGATGACATCAGCGTGCAACACCCCACCACCCCCAGATGGGTTAGGAAACTCAAAAATAAGCACATAAACGCCGTCTAAATCCACTCGAATATATGAAGCAAAATAAAATCCAGGAAATGAACCCTGATCGTGTGAAGATGAACAAATATGTCCGTTAAATTGTTTACCGTCCATAATTTTTTGGTAATAAATGTCACTCCTAGCTGTACGGATGATATTGGGCACTGATATAAAGTAAAAAGGAAAGCGTAGAATAAAGAAAATGCAAAATGCTGTGCTGAAAACAAAGGCAGAGGGAGGGCACACATTCAGGCTGGTGGGGCTGCTTGGCACCGTTTGGCACCCAGAGCTGCAGCTTCGTTTGGAAGGTGCCAGCTTTTCAAACCGACACACGCGCTCCCTGCCAACTTCTCCTCTTCTGATCCTTTTCTTTCTTTCTCGT
>NW_013952455.1:563936-565305 GCF_001266775.1 Austrofundulus limnaeus | reverse complement strand
CCCCCCCCCCCCCCCCCCCCCCCCCCGATATCCTTGTTTTTGCTTCTTCCCCTCCGTGTGTCCCTTCACACCCCTACCACGGCTCTGGTGGGTGCCTTCTCACAGCGGGCGAGCTGCACGACAGTTCAGCCCAGGTCTTTTTTTTTTGTTTTGTTTTGTTTGTTTTTTTTCTCCGAGATGTTGGCACGATGACTGAAATGGCTATCATATTACCAGGCGTGCTCTTTTCCTTTTTTTTTAAATTGTTTAGGCCTATGAAAATATTTTCCACCAAATTTTATCCCAGCGARTGCTGTTAGCTGTCGTGATGGTGCCTCAGTGGATTCAGGTCCAAAAACAAAATGGAGGATCCTCTCCAATCAGCGAAGAACGATTCCACATGTAGGAAAGAAACGTTCAAGGCAAATAGGCGTTTCTGAAAGAGTACCTCTTTCTGTGTGAACAATGTTGCTGCCTTTTCCTCATTTTGACTTTTAATAAATGTCCTCCTTGGCAGAGCAGGAAACTTTAGACGAGACTTTAAGGGTAGAAATATTTAGGGGTGATGACGAATTGTCCATCTCCGTGGTCCTCGGGGCCCYGTCAAGATAACAACTCTGAGCGATGGGAGAAAGCGTTAAACGCTGGGTGTGGGGGTGGATGGAATTACTCAATAATGATCAGAAAATTAGAGCCATTATTAAAGGAGAGTAAACAGGCCTCTCTAAGTGTGAAAGGGCCCTATTCAGCCAGGAGCAGGAGCCGGGCTCCTTTCTTCTTTTCATGGATCCACCCATGGCCTCAAGAGCTCCTCTTTTGTTCCCTGAAATAACAGAGTGAATATATGGGGCTGCGGAGGTGGGGGGTCCCACTCCCTGGGATGAACACAGTATGGATTACGGCTCCGGACTGTACGCTCCACAAGCTCGAGTTTCTATTTATTTCAATACCAAATGAACCTTTCTGGCTTTTTCTTGATATTTATTCAGACTAACTGGCCTAATTAGTTGTTTGATGTGTTTACAAAAGACCGTGTCATTGAGTTCAAAAATGCTGGCAAGCGTGCGTTTCCGTGCCTTTACGAGTGCACCTGGGTGTCTCTTTTCCCATTACAGTCACTTAAAACACAGCCCTTCTTTCTGTGCATCCTGCGTCCGGCGGCGGCGGCGGCAGTCGTTGGACGGTGGGGCTGTAAACTAGGCGCTAACGCAGCAGCAGCTCCATCGCCGCAAATGTTCTAATTAACAGGCAAACGGATAAATAAATAAACTTGCCGCGTCTCTGAGCAACTGAACGGCGAATGCGGCGCTCAGACGGGGGGAGATGTGTGTGTGTGTGTGTAGGGGGGTGTGTGTGTGTGTGTGTGTGTGTGTGTGTGTGTGTGTGTGTG
>NW_013952455.1:558520-563881 GCF_001266775.1 Austrofundulus limnaeus | reverse complement strand
GGATTTACACTCCACAAGCCAGTGGAGAGAATAAAGGAGGCTGTGTTTCTCTTTGTTTTTCCTCCTCACATCCCGCCAAACTCTGACCTGCTCCCACATTAATAACACTTCACAATGGTAATCTTTTCAAGACATATTTTATTTTTTTATTKGCGGTTTTAATAATAGTGACAGTTAAATCTTGCCTGTGAGTCTAAAATCTCACCCAAAGGCTTGTGATGGGAGCAGGTTTTACCATGCCTTCACTTCACTCGGCCTTGCATTCCTTTATAAACGTCCATCTCTTTTACGTTTTTGCTTTTATGCTTCTGATGAAGTCTTTCTTCAGCTCAAATCACCAATCAGCTGATGGTTTTGCTCAGTTTCTGCAGCTGCTTTTTGTGTAGCTCCGTTTCACAGGCTTCATTCTGGATTGTACCGTTTCTCATTACGCCCATCAGGGCTGAACTGCTGTCTAAAATTTCACTCTCATTTGGCGTCTCATTGGCAGCTTTGACGCATACATTTCTAACACAGATACTTTACTGTGGTGAGCTAAAACCTGGCAGAGATTAGGGAAAAAGTTGTACATTTACCAAAAAGAACAAGACGAGAAGTGAAAAAAACATTTGACTGTTCTGACTTTTAAAAGTACCATCAGCCTAATTACCATAAGTCAAATGAACTGAGTCCCATCTTTTTATTGTGTATCTGCCCAGAACAACACATGTAAAGTGTTTCCATGGCCACGTTGCTTTTTTCGCCCGCCTTCCCTGCTCGGCATACCTTTCCTGGGTGATATCCAGGGAGTTTCAGCGACCGGCCTGGTTGGCACTGTAAGTGGCCCTGCAGTACTCCGGCCCGCTGTGTGGGCAACCAGAGCACACAGCCCTGCCAGAGGAATCCACTCAGATCACTTTCACTCTATAGAGGGGCATCCCCCGCACACATGCAAATGGAGATCTCTATACAGTAGAGCAGGGGTGGGGGCAGCAACGTCACAAACAGAAAACGTAGCAGATGAGTGACGTCAGCATCATATCCAAATGTTACCCTCGGGTACCAAAATGATGTCCCGTTAGAGTTTACTATTTCTATACAAATTTAGACCCATGTTTTTGGACGCAGACCAAGGGAGGCAAATATGAACAAAACCTCCATTTTCAAACCTGAATGTTTTTCCTCACATTTTGTTCAGTTCAGCCTACAGAAGCTGCGAGAGCCGTCTGAGACGGTCGCTCAGATTGAATTTTATGGTGCAAGTTTGTGAGCCAGTGCTTTAGAAAAATGAGCTGCAGGAAGACAAAGCTCCWGTAACCGTTTTTGTTTTGTTGACACAGGCTTACCCTCCCTGTTTGGATATCAATAACTCTCAACATGTAGATAGAATAGCTGCAGTATCAACCTTTCTCAAGCTTATTAAAGAAACAGAATCCCAAAAAAAAAGCACCAGAGTCAACACCCAACAATTTGCCAAAAATCCGGTTCCCACATTTTACAACTTCACTTAATCCTTTTATTTTGTTGCTCATGAACTTTGAGTGCTTTACAATTAAAAAAAGGGAATTTGGACACCAACAAAATGTGGTAATCAGTTTAAATCAAGATTTTACACCTTTATAGGAAGTACTGTATTTCATGTACAATATGTAATAAGTTCCAGTAAAGAAAGGTAGAAGTGCTGTCCTGTAAGGTTACTGATGTCAGAGGACAGTTCCTCTCTGAAATTTCTACAACCCAAGTGTGTATAAAACTATCTGGCATTTGAGAGGATTTATGCTGCCCAAAAAGTGCTGGCAAGACAATTAATTGGCATAAAAAATATGAAAATGTGTTTTATTAGGGGTGCCAGTGAATAAACAYTGAAGCACCTGTATTACTGTTTGGYCATTATTTTTCCRTTTCCATCACAACTTTGGATTGGACACGCCTTCCACAGCTTTAGATAAACACATACAAAAAGTATATCAAAATGTGCAACTCAGGTGGAAATAAAATGCCAGGAATTTTGGTAGAAGGCCATCTAAAACTGCAACATTTTCCAATATAATTTTTTTGGTTGATTTTGGTTCAACGGCTGTGAAAACCCTCCCTCTTTAGAGCTCTAGAGCTCAGATATACTACTCCACAGTAGAAACATCTTTCAGCGATGAAATAGATAACAGAAAGGTGGAGCCTCCACAAATGAACTTACATTTTGTTTTCTAAAATAGTTTTTACACAATCACAATTTAGGTTAGGACTTAATTGTTTCTCTTGAATCCCACCTGAGTTTTCACATTCAAACATTCATCCTAGGGTCGGACAACATTATCAAAACAATTAACCAGTTGTGTCATCCTTTCTGACTCTAACCCAGTTCCCATGAGTTCTACAATTATACATACAAATCAATGGTCAAACTCTTCATTTGTTTAATTAATGAGCTGTGAATTGAAGCTCACCTTTTCCACAATGTGGAGTGGCAGCATATCTGTATTAATGTAAAATGCCACGGGCTCACATCCACACTTGACAGTGAGAGTGGTTTGCACATAAAAATATGTTATCATGTGGCATTAATTGCAGTAATTGCAAAATGGCAAATATTAATTGTTGGCAGTTTTTTTTTTTGATGATTAATTGCACACAATATGATTTTCCCCAAACCTAATTCATTGACTAATTCCACTAATTCTAAACTTTGAATAAAAAAAAAAACAGGGTCTTCTTACATTGTTATATCTCCATCATAGAACAAGGTTGATAATTAAAAAAAATCACACATGATGACCAGATGCTTCTAACATTTACACCTTAGGATTTTTATTTTTGATAAAAGCTAAAGTTTTCTCCCAGTGAGCTTTTATTTGAGTCTTTTATTCTGACCTGCCATTTTTATTAAAAGTGCCTGAATTTTGTTCTCTTCACACTTCCTATACAATTTATATATCAAAAGGACAAGTTTGGCAACTTCAATTTTATAAAAGTAAGTCCCAAATTACTATTGTGTGTTATAGAAGAACTCCAACGGCTTTCTTTTGGTTTCAAAAATTGTCAGTATCTTTTTRGTTTTAAAATGTGTTACCATTTCAACAGGGTATAGAAAATGTTAAGTTAATTGCACTAAGCTGTATGCAGCACATTTTCTTGGGTTCATTCACTTCATGTTTAGTAGGTTTGCCGTTTGGCTTTTTTCAGATTTTACAAACAAGACTTTAACCCCTAGTGGCTCCTGAACTTACTGAGGTGAAGYGTGTGAAGAGTTCTTTTAAGTGTTTGTGTCTCTTCTGTTCGAATGAAACAAACATTGTCTGTGTCAGAAACATTCGAGTGTCCTCTCTGGGATCCTACAGCACCTGACCCCCCTCCCCTCCCCTSCCCTCACACCTGATGCCTGCGGATTTACATGAAACCAGAAAAAAGAAGCCTGATTTGCAGGCGAGCATGCACAGAAATGAACAGATACAGTCCAGCTGGAGACTGGGATCAGGACTGACTGGGTGGGACCACAGAACCCAACTGGGTCCCTGCCCTGACTGGTTTCTGACAGTGTAATCTGTCGCCGCAAAAGTGGAAAGTCTTGGAAAAAGGGAAAATCAATCAGAGGGWAGCAATCAGCAAATGACTGAAAGGTGCAGAGAATTAACAATTATTCAGTATTTACATGTGTCTTTTATGGCTCAGGCGGCAGCAGTGGAGCTCACTTTGTGCATTTGATTGGTGTATTATTAGACTCGGACCACCCTGCTCCTGAGCCCCACTTGAGTTTCCATTCTTCTGCCGCTCAGCTTTAATGTCAGGCTCTTCTCCAGCAACCCAAACATACATGAGAGCACACAGAAAGGGTTAAGGTGAAGGCAGTGTGTGTGTGTGTGTGGGGGGGGGGGGATCGCTGCAGGCGTGTTCTGCTTCCAGGGGACTAGAGATATAGAAGGTAATCCAACACTCTGTGTTTATTTTTAAGTGTTGACGATCTAAAGATGGCTGTTAAAAGTGGAGGGCAAACACTTTAAGGAGAAGTAAATGTGAAAAAAAGAGTGGGGGCGGTGGGGGGGGGTGGGTCTGCCACTCGCTGCATCCCACTTCTTCAACTTGAGATGACAGTGAGTAAGAGCAATCTGGTCTTCATTCTGTGGTTAGATTTTTATCTGCGGTTTTGGCTCGGAGAACATCTCAGACCCCCCCCCCCCCCACCCTCCTGTCTGCGCTTTTATTGTTGTTTCTGCTCTTTTCATCTGGGTTCACGTGGTCCTTTTCTTCCTGCTGGCCTGTAAAACAGACTTTAACAAGATACGGCACGCACTGAACGGCACCGCAAGTAGCTCTGTTCACACCCCCCGACAGAGTCCGGCTTATTTTCCTCAACAGAGATCTAAACATTACCACAAATATAATAACTGCAAGGCTAGTGTACAGTGCATGCTGGGACATTTTATTTATTTATTTATTTTTGTCCAGATGAACTGAAAGATTAAATCTTTTGACAGTGATGAAAACAAATACTGCACGATATTAGAAACATCACTTTAATGCACTTTTATTGTTTAACATTGCTATGAGAATATCAAATGACATAAATCCACATTTTCTTCATTTCTCACTTTCTCTTCAGTCATCATTCTGATTTAAACCAGGTGTGGGCAATATGGTCTATTGCAGGGCTATTCAACTAAATTGCTCCATGTTTTACTTCAAATGCTTGTAATTTTAACTGTCTTGGATGTTCATAGTAATGGTTTTTACCAGCGTGTAGCCAAGTTTTTGACGTTTCTATAGATACCAAACATGTCTAAATTTAACTAAAAGAACTCATAATAATTAAAGTAGAAAACTTGAGCTTTGGACTTAAGAAATAAATGAACCAATTGAACAAAATGTGGCCCGCCAATTGGCCGCCAGTTGAATAGCCCTGGTCTATTGGATTGACCAAACAATTTATTAGCAGGCAATATATTTAAGTGTGATACTTGAAATAAAAAGGCCAATGATTTTTTGCAGTCCAAGCAGTCTGTTACAATATTGGTATTGGCTCAACTATGATATCAGGATGGAAATAAATAATTGATATATTACGTAGCCATAAAATGAAAGCCATGAAAACTATGCATGTTTACAAGAAAATGTCTCATGATATGATGGTGTTTTTATCAATAAATTCAAACCAACCATTTTTTGCAGACTTCCTGACCTGCTTGCCAACAAGTGACTCAATTACAAATTTTTTTTGTTTGTGTTTGGTTTAAAGAAATTTCTACCTGAGAAGGTTTTCTTTGAATTAGCAAAAGTTTTTTTTATTGTTTTGGCTTTGCGTCCACATGGAAATGGTGTTTTAGTCGTCCTCAAATATATACAGTATATACATACACACACACACACATTCAATCACACACATTATATATA
>NW_013952455.1:553831-558510 GCF_001266775.1 Austrofundulus limnaeus | reverse complement strand
TATATATACTGTATATATTTGAGGACGACTAAAACACCATTTCCATGTGGATATATACAGTATATGTGTGTATAAAGGAAAGCAAATGAGCTGATTTCATCAGTCAGGGGCAGAAGTTGCATAAGAGAGCAAAATGAACTATTAACTGAATTTTGATTAAATTTAAATTCCTAAAATAATAATTCATTAATATTTTTAATACATCTCTTTAAATAAAATACTGAGCTATTATTAGCTGCCAGTTTTTGGCTAACATAAGAATTTAGGAAGGACAGCATGTGACCAAAAAATAAAAATAAAAACCCGAACTCTGCAAACCTTATAAACAGTTAAATTGGCACATTTTAAATAATTAAATAAAGAAATAGCCTTAGATTACAGTTAAAATAAATGAACAGAGAATTTGAGAWAGTCGAGTTTGGGAGTTTATCTTCCTGTCAAATAGTTTGCAGTAASTGCTGATTGATGTTGACTGAGGTTGTCTTTTTGGCGCTGTAACGTTTGGCTGATGTTGTTTTTTCACTGCTGCGCTGACACCATCGTCCCACAGAGACACGTTTGATATGTTCCCCACATCACAACCAACAAAAAGCTGCGGTTCCCCCCAAGCTTCTACTCRCTCGCCCATCTCTGTTCCATTGGTTTTCTTAGATGTGTGATGAAATAATCCCCACATAAATTATATCCTAATGCAAAACAAACAAAGCTAAATTACGCACATTCTTCACCAATACTGACTCATGGAAGTTAATTACCAAGTAAAGCTCCCGTTTCTGTTTCTTTTTCCAGTTCGCTTGTGGACCTCACCTGGCTAAACAGAAATAGCCTCAAACACAACGGTTCTTTTGTGGTCAGAGTATTTTTTTAAATTCCCTAAAGATGTTTGTGAAAAAGAGCTAAACTTTCCTTAGTCGCTTCAGGTTTCACCATCACTCTGTTGCTTCCTGTCTGGTTCTTTTAGCCCAGATTTGTTCTGGTAAACAGTTTTCTCAAACCTCAAGCTGTATTTTATTTCTTGTACATAGTGTTGAAACTGAGCTGATTGCGTAGCTCAGGTACTGTCCTCCAACATCCACACACTGAAAATGCCTTTATAAGAGTCGGACTGCCGGTAAGTTGTTTTTCAGCAGCATAAAGTGAAACCRTAACTATTGTGAACATCTGTTTTAACCCAACCAAAAATTAGCAACATTTGGTTTATTTTATATTTATGGAAACATTCTTAATTTGCCAAATGATTCACATACATAGGAAGTATGATAATCTTTTTATATTTCATTTATATTAGAAAACGTATAATGCAAGCATTTGTTTACCACTCACTGTAACTTCAGTAATGACAGACAACTGAATTAGCATTTTTCTGACAAAATCAACACAAAACTGAAAACACAGAGACATTTAATAACTTGTAATTTATGGCAGAACTGCTCGGCAGATTGCATTAAATTTCACAGGTGCTCCTAAGTAAGAGCCCCATGAGTGGATCGCTAATAGGAAGTGACTTTTGGACACAGCTTATGAATTCCACTTACAAACTAAGTGGAGTTCATGAGCAGTAAAAAGCATCATTTGTAACATACTTTCAAATGCCTTTTATGAGACGGCCATATTGGTCTCCGCCTGTAGCTAGCTGTGATCAGGTAAAAAAAATGCTATATTTCTAATTTTTGCTGTTTTTTCCGTTGTGTTTTACGTCCTTTTTGCATTTACACTTTTTCTTCCCTGCAGTTTTTTTTAACCGTCTTTGGCTTAACTAAAATTTAGCTTCATCATTATTTAAAAAGCCAACCTGCTAATGCCAGTAAATAATACCATATCTAGCTGCAAGAATTCTGAAGTTGCTCAAATCAGAAATTTTCCAAGATATTTTGTGTATTTGTGCCATAAAAATCAGAGTATTAAAAACACAACCATAAAAAATGTAATTTTTGTACGTGGTTACTGGTGCACAGCATGCAAAGCTAACCTAGATTTCAATGCTTTTAGCTCAGTGTAGCATCAAACTTTATTGTGCTGCACAAATCAATTAAAAAGTTTCAGAGCTACAGGATGTATCTGACTGAGGAAAGAAACAACTATTTCCAAAACCTAAAGTTCTATCAGGTTTATTGAATTTAACGCAGAACCCAAAGTGCAGACGGACACAGTGAGACTCAGAGGTGAAACTTAAAACTTAATTTATTTAATAATAAAATAAACAAGGTGATAGGGCAGCAGAAATTACTTACAGAACCTTTCTACTCAGGGAAACACAAGGGAGCACTCAGGGAAACACAAGGGAGCAAACATGAATGGTCATGGGAGACAGCACTGACAGGAGAGTAACAGAACAACAAATGATATAAAGAGTAACTAATTACAGACAAGGATCTGTACACCTGGGGTAGAGACAATGAGCATCAGGTGAGAGCAGGAGGAGCAGGACCTGAACGCCGTGAGGAAATAAAACACAGAAGAAACAAATTACTAAGATCCAGAAAACTAAATAATAAAAAATGCACATACCCTAACAACACCACAACTTTAAATATAGCTTAACTGTAGTTTAGCTTGATGATTAACCAGTTAGCACACTGTTTGCTAATTTATTAAATATTACATTATCTATCAAGAGTTTAGACATGATTTTCTTCTGACAATTGCTATGTTGTGTTTTTGTCTTTTTTTTGAGACCCTTAAAGGGGCAATATTATGTGTTTCTCAGGCATATATTTAAATACTATACCATAATAAAGTATCTATGTCACCTTTAGCTGTTATTAAAATGCTGTTTTTATGTTTAAATAGAAAATGAACTTATCTTTTCATCACTTCCTCTTCTAAACGCCTTGAAATTGGCCTCTGTCTCTTTAAGAACCACCTTCTGCTTCTGTCCTGCCCATTTCAGTGCATGGGGGGGGGGGGAGGGGGCTTCGTGCGTGCACTATGATGCAGTTTACTTGGCATCTGAAAATAYATTTCCTCAAMAGTGTTTTGAATCTGAAAAGAGCTTCACTGAGTGAGAAGTAGTGTTAGGAGCTCAGCAGACAGTTAAGTTTCACTTTCACTTTGCTCTGTTATTGCCGAGAGCCTGCAGGAGTCATGGGCGGGGTGTGTGGGGTGGGAGGTGTGCTCCATGATGAGGAAGCTCGGTTTGGAGACACATCACAGAGGAGGAGCTTGTCCCAAAAGGACACAACCCAGAGGCGTTTCTGGTCCCCACCTGTCGTTTTGCTCCTCAGCATGGCTTCCTGAAAACGCTGCAGGATTTCTCAAACATGCATGAATGAGTCAGAGCAAGGCTTTGGGCATGTTTTTTTAATGAGAGTATAACATTATAACATGATAAAAACTCAAAAAAGTTGATTTTACATGATATTGCCCCTTTAATTTTCCTTTTTTCCTCATTGTTTCTATTAGCCGTGACCCTATTCCACACAGTGCTTCAGTGCACTTAACTCAGTGTAGCAGCAGGTTGTTTTAAATCAGAAGTTTCATAGTGTACCACTGCAGTCATTGTATTTGACTGAGCAATCAAGCATCCATCCATCCATCCATCCATCCATCCATCCATTTTTTTACTCATTTTACTTTTTAGGTAGCTGGTGCCTACCTCCAGCAGTCACTGTGTGAGAGGTGGGGGTACACTCTGAACAGGTTTCAAGTTCATCACAAAGCCACATAGAGACAAACAAGACAAACAGCCGTTCACACTCTCCCTTGTGTCGCCAGACTGAGAAGGTTTGGACACGTGCAGAGGAGCGACAGTGGGTATGTTGGTAGAAAGATGTTAGAGATGCAACTGCTAGGGAATTTACATACAGGAGATGTATGGATGCAGTTTGAGAAGTTATGACACGAGAAGTAGTTGGAGTGAGGACAGGGTGATAGAGGTGGACATACATGTTTTTGACTTATGGGAGGAAACCAGAATACCCAGAGAAAATGTTTGGGTGCATGGCGAACACATGCAAGCTCCACACAGGAAGTCCCCAGGCTGGCAGGTGATCTTGCAAGCATCGTGCTTTGAGGCGACAGCTCCAACCAGTGTCCCACTGCAAAGCTTTCACCTATTCCCTAAAACAAACAAACAAACAAACAAACAAACAAACAAACAAACAAACAAACAAACAAACAAACAAACAAACAAACCACCTGCAAGTTAGTCAAAGTCTTTATACAGAGAGACAAAGTTAGGTAATTAAACAGCTAGCTACAATCAGGTAGTAATTAGGAAACAGAATTGGACTCCTGGCATCTATAGATGCACTTTTTWAAATTATTGCTTTGAAAGAAAGCCGTATACAAGCCATACTGTATGTCACCCTGCTAAAAGTATCTGAGCTCTCACTGTGCAAAGCAATTCACTCATTAGCTGAACTCCTAATAGAGCATTCAAGTTTTAAGATGTTCTTGAGAGTGAAGTCAATTATGTGACATTTGTACACATTCTTTGTGGGTTTTATAAGATTTACTTTGCATATGTTCATGGTGAGAATGATACCACTTGGGTAACTGAGGGAAAGGCTCGCACATACACACTCCTTCATGTCTTCTGCRCTGCCTGTCATTAAAGAAGCCTTGATGTGGTCACTGGGAGGCACTGAGGTCTCCTATTATTATCGTTTTATGACAACTTTCACCCGCTCCCTCTACGGTTTTCCCTCCCTCCTCTCCTCCTTCTCTCTCTCTCTCTC
>NW_013952455.1:543772-550129 GCF_001266775.1 Austrofundulus limnaeus | reverse complement strand
GCACCGAAATGGGCGAAACAGAAGCGGAAGGTGGTTCTTAGACAGAGGCCAATTTCAAGGCATTTGGAAGAGGAAGTGATGAGAAGATAAGTGTTTATTTTCTATTTAAACATAAAACAGCATTTTAATAACAGCTAAAGGTGRCATAGATRCTTTATTATGGTATAGTATTAAATGTATGCCTGAGAAACACATTATATTGGCCCTTTAAGTTAAACCAAAGATACTGAGTTGGATTGATCTTTGACATTTGAGGTGTGGGCTTTGGGTTATTCCAGGGCAGGTAGTTTTTCCTCCTTAAGCTATTAGAGTGTTGCTTCTGTTGTGTGTTTACAGTCACTGTCCTGCTGGAAGGTAAATGTCCCAATTGGTTTTTCCCCAAATTTCTCCATATTTTGCTCAATTCATATTTCCTTCTGGTCAGACCAGTTTCCCAGTCCCTGTTGATACACAACACCCCCAAATCATGATGGCAGCACCACCGTGCTTCACTGTAGAAATTCTCCCTGTGGTGAGAAGGGTTTGGTTCATAATAATCAAAATAAAAACACATTTAAATTCCAGGATGCAAGGCAACAAAACAGTATTTGACTGTATGTAACACAGAAATGGAGTCATCCTCCTTTCCTGACCAGACATTTAGCATGGGTCTRTAATTATTATCGCTAATTTTGTTAGAGCTCCTAATTTAATTTCCTTTGAAAGCCCCATGACAGGCCCAACTAGCAGTTCATTACAGCAAAAAATACAGCACACATGAGCTAAATATACAGTAACTGCCTTCCCCTGACTTAACTTTGGACTTGAAGCTTTGGTTGAAAATTTCAACACGCTGCCTTCAAAGTTTCAGCTGACCTGGCAGCCAGTAATAAATTTAACTATGAACCTTAACTTCAGCTCTTCTCTCTGAGACAGCAGACTGTGAACCTGAAAATAATGATTGAAGGAGTATTACTGACTTGTGCTTTTTATTTCACCCAAATAAACAAATGCCATTGATCAGAAGGTTTTACAGAAACATTTAACTCAGACGTCGATGTGGCTGTAGGAACTGTTGTTTTTATTATCCTCCAGTATCTTTTATAACAAGAGTTTTTTTTAAATCTGCTAAGAACCAATAGGATTGCAGCATTCCATCCTGATGCATCTGTGCTCCTGGTGTGCGTATAACTTACAGTAGCATGGAGGGTCTCCTGAGGTCAAAGAGCTGAAAATCACAAAGACATGTGGAATGCTGAACGTTGTCCAATGCAAACAGGCAGGCCTGGCTTTCCATCTATGCAGAGCTCAGTAACCACCAAGCTAAGTTACCACAGCTTTTTACACAGCCAGGAAGCAGAAATGCTGTATTTTAATGTTTGTATCAGTAGGCTGTAAAATTTAATTTAAAAATACAAAAAAAAAAAAAACATTTTAAAAAGAAATAGGATCATTTGACTGTATGGAGATTCTTAAAGTTGTTCATTTCAGTTGTGGTTTTGCTAAGTTATACTTTTTTTAACATTTTAATTCTCAAAGTATTGTGACAAAAGGACTGAGTTAGTCAACAGGTGGCATTGCTAATTTAGTGTAAAATTTCATTTTGCTGACATCAGATTTAGAAACTAAAGTGAAAAAACACTAGAATTGTGATATCTAATATGTAAATGTTGAAAATCATTTGTTTTCTTTTGGTTTGAAACCATCGTTTTGTTGTAGCCTGTCAGCAATTTGTTACTTTGCAAAGCTAAAACCTCACAGCAAGACTTTCATTTTTTTTCAATTTCAAGAAACTAAAACATAGATCTAGTCCTGCTCAAACCCTTCGCATCGTTTCTGCTAGCTTAGACCAAATTACCTGATTTCCATTTTACTGGTAGCCTGATTAGCTAGGCTAAATATTTCTAGAAAGATGCAGTTTAACTGTTTTCTTGTTCTATTTTTTTTAAATTGATGCAACGTCTTGACTTAAATATGCATGTCTATTTGTTTTTTTAAATTAGTTTGTAATTTTACAGTTTTTATTCTGTTATCCAAATGTGATAAATGGTAAACACCATAGGCATGCTAGATTTGAATGGTGAATTTACAAACATTTCACTAGAATGGTTATCACCTTTTAGCTAAAGCAGCAACACAAAATATACTATAATCACCAGCTAGCATGGTAAATACCTGCCTCACTGGGTATTATTTGGAAAAGGATAAAAAGAACCTACTTTATTATTGCGCTGATGTTGTAGGTAATTAACATTTAATTCAAATAAAGTCAAATAGTGCACTACTAAAATAGTTTTTTATACTTATTTAAATCAAGTTATTACCAAATACTTCTGAATATTTATATTTTTTGTATGAAAAAGCCATTCTTATAAAATAATAAATACTTTCAGTCAAGGTGCTCTGTCTACCACAAGTCTTGCTGTTGAAAACACTCTGTTGTATGTCTTTGCACAGATACAGTGCTATTGCTAATTCTTCATCATCTACCAGTTCATGAATCATTAGATGAATGAATACAGGTGGGTGGCATGTTTTGGTAGTAAAAGTGAAGCTCACCTGTGGCTGTAGTTTGGTTTACAGTTTAGCGTTTCTAAATAAAACATGGACACTAGATGTGAGATTGCTTTCAACATTGTTGACAGGTGCTCTTCAGAAAAATCCCACTCTACTGTGAAAAGGACCAGGTTGTAAATGCGATGGTAAACAACTCATTGTATTAACCTGACAGTCACTTATTAAATTAAAACTTTTAAGCATTCCTTGATCATATTGCCCGCCACCTTTCATGACAGGGTTTAAAAATAATAATTTTATATTGAAAAACAACAGAGTGACAACCGTTTCGGTCAAATCTTATAAATCGTGCTACGTGTGATCGCACGCAATACCTCACGATGTCGTGCAGCTTGTTAGAGCTGGAGTTATTTATTGTGAATGACTCGCCAACTACCACATCAAATTTTATCTCAATATCTGTAAAACTGACTGAGTTTAGCTTGAGTCCAAAAGTTGACCTGTTGTARATGTATTTTCTGGATATGTTTCATTACAATGTATCCAGTGGCTCATAAGATATTTTGCTAGCTCTACAGACAAACATGCAAAAGCATTATCACGTTTGTATACTTTGACTAATAGGATATTTGAAAACCATTCATAGAAACCTGTTGGACAACTGAGCAGCTGTGACTAGYAACCTTGCAAAACATCCCCTACACTTTGTGTTAACTTGTCTCCCTTGCGGCTTGTTGCTTTATTTTTGTAACATTTTCAAAAGAAAGCAAACATAAATGTATTTTTTTTAGGTTCAGTTACAGGCAAAACCAAACTCCACGAGAAGCTAACTTGTTTTCTTCTCTCTCCTCATGAGCTTCGCCCACAGAGGGCCGACTCACAAGGCTCAGTTTCTCTCCTGGGTTCACATTCATAACAATAGAGGGCATTTTAGTCCAGCAGAACTCCGTTGGCTGCTTCAAAATGAAGGGAACAGTTAGAGTTTCACTTACAGAGTCAGAGAAAGAGAGTCAAAGGAAAGGAGAGAGAGAGAGAGAGAGACGCAATGAAAAAACAAACATGCCGGAGTTGTTGAATTATGGGTAAAGACAGCTGAGGCTAACCAGGTTTGGTTTCCACGGTGCAGTGGGGGACTTATTGGAAAACAGAAAGTCTGTGACTCAGTCCTGCTCTCAAGGAGACGGTCGGGCAGTCGATTTTCTCTCCTCAGAAACTCAACAAAAACACATGTCGTTGAATATGAAGGAGAACACCTTCAAAAACATAAAACCCAAGGGTTCAGTATGGTCACGAAAAAATGTTCCACGTATCCTTAGCTGCTAATGCCAAAAGGGGAGGAGGTTGGGACGGTGCGGGGAGGGAAGGCTGAGGGAGAGGAGGGATCTGTCTTCACATTTGCTATCAATTTAGGGCACTGAAAATAAGCACCAGGTTTCACTGGAGCCGAGCAGAACACCAGGAATGTTTTTCTATATAAAACCGAGGGAGTGAAGAGGGGAGAAAGTGAGAGCAAAGGAGGCTGGGAGAGATGTGTTTAATAAAAAAAGAAGGGTAAAAAAAGTGAGACAAAGCAAAACGAATTAAGAAAAGACAGATAGCTGTGGTTGATGTCCAGATGTGAAGCTGCTGCAGTTTTGACAGCTCATGGGGCAGAAAGTGAGCAGATTGTGAGTCATGATGACCGTATGACCCTGCTGACAGGGACAGATACCCAACCCTGAGCTGGATGTGTGTGTTCAGCATGATCACGGTGGTGCAAAAACACAGGTTTCTACAGAGTAAAAACATAAAAATGTAAATGCATGCATATTTTTTCATACAGGAACTCATCCGCCTGTAGTTTTCAGAGGTTTTTTTTTACAGTCTCTGCATATAAAGCTGCTCTTGTGCGTGTGTGTGGGCATTATGCTCTAAGTGGGCTTGGTGGAAACTGTAGACTCCCCACGGGGTCTGACTAGGCATAATRAATAAAGGAGAAGGGTTATCTTTTGAGAAAATAATCGATAGTTCTAAATTTGAGCAGCAACATTGCTCCCTTTTCTGCTTGTGACACCGTTTTAACAGATGTAGCCAAAAGCACCATTTGCTTCACTTGTTTAAAAAATTAGTCATTTATATTGTTCCTAAAGAGAACAATGCATTAGCTTGAACAGATAGCTAAAAGCTGATGCCACACCTGAGTTGTAACACTATTACAAAACAAACAATATTGCCTAAAGCCGTACTCCTCAATTGCAGTACAAGAACCACTAGTGGTACTCTGGGTCCCTCTTGTTATACTCAGGAGACATTTTGGTTTCAAAGTAAATTAAAAGATAGATAAGGGGTTCAATGAGATCTTTGCTCCAAATAAAACCTACTTAAAACAAAAGTGCAGTGGAGATTATTTTGAGAACCTCTGTGGAAACGGGACTAGGTAAAATTCTGGTACCTACCTTATAATTCACCAGTGACATCTGGATATATGGAAATTTGATACAAGTTACTTTAAATTTGGATTTACAGTATTTGTCGTGGAGCAGTGAAAGAGCCAAGACCACAGGGTATTTGGAGTCGTTTTTAAGCAAAAAATGCATGGGACCATCACATTTTAAACCACTCATTTTAACCAGGATTAAGGGTGTTTTATGTGTCTTCATGGATCCCCCTAAATCACTTCAATGACCAAAGCAGTTTGGAATCAGGAGTCAAAGACAAGGAGCAGGCTGGTGTTTGTCTGTCAACACCTGTTAAACCCACAAGTTAAAAAGTGAGACTTGTTAAAATTAGTACGATTATTTAGTGATCAAAGCATCTTTAAATTTATTAGAATTTGGAACACATCCTCAGTAGTGGATCTCAGGTTCATTTAGTGTTTAATCCACTAGCACAGTGCTATTCAACTGGCAGCCTGTGGGCCACTTCCGGCCCGCGAGTGACCAAGGTTTGGCCCGCCAATTGGTTCATTCATCTCTTAAGCTCAAATCTCCGGATTTCTACTTTAATTACTCTAAGTTCTTTCAGTTGGATGTAGACATGTTTGATTTCTACAGAAACATCAGAAACATGGCTACAAGCTGGTAAAAAATAGCTATTTTTACATGCGCAAAATTCTTTGATCTGAGTGAAATGTATTTGGATTAAATAATCGGAATGTATCTTTTACATGGACACAATCCGATCATGATGAGTGTTTACATGCACCAGGATTTTATTCAGAATAAGAGCATTGACATGCACAGTTTCTAACTTGCCCTAAAAAAACACTCGGAAAGAAGTTCTACTTTCATCATGAACATAAACAAACAGTTTCTGAGCTCAGAACGGACCTGCGACAGGTTTTAATAATGGTGGAGACATTACTGCTCTCTGGTTCAGCTACAGGCGACGAGCGGACTTTTTAAAAAAAAAAATTTGCGAAGCGGCGCAGGCTGTGTGTCTTCCTTCTTTATTGAAAGACAAAATGGGAGGAAAAGTTCTGTCTGCTGGAAAACGCTAAATAAAAGTCAGCAGACATGCGCAGTCAGGTCAGTTTTCCACAATCAGAATAAAATGATCTGTTTAGTGTTTACATGCACGCTGTTCAGATTATCAATCGGCATAAACCACCTCTCTCATTCGGATAACAAATTCATTTGGATCAAGCTGAATCAGGTCAGAATAATCCAAATGGGGTGTTTACATGACACATTTTTATTCCGAATGGCCGTTTAATCCGATTACTTATGTCCATGTAAACGTAGCTAATGAAAACCCAAGACAGTTAAAACTACAAGCAGATGAAGTATGTATGTCAACATTGTTCAACATAGGAGCTTCAGATTTATTTTGTTTAGCTCTGATGAGGGGCTATCCATCAGGCCTACCAAGCAGTGCCCCCCC
>NW_013952455.1:527395-543742 GCF_001266775.1 Austrofundulus limnaeus | reverse complement strand
ATGCACCTAGTAGCATTTTATTATTTTATTATTAGGAATAAAGTCTTCTGAGTTCTGGTGCATTTGTGCATGCTGGGGTATATGTTCCTTAGCCACCTGGGTTTGTTGAGGAGTTCACGTTATGATAAAAAAAAGGGTTTGGTTTTAGCTTACAATTGGGATTTCAAGTAGATAAGTGATAAGTTTCCTAGTTTATGTCAGATGCTCAATCTGAAACAATCATAAACCAGTATAGAACAGATTAGTAGTAGACATAAACAAGCTTTTACTACAGACTTGGAATGTCTATCGTAATTGTGGTACTTGGAGAGCTGAAAGTAGTATCTCACTTAGGGTTGGGCAACATTGGCAAAAAACAAATTACTTTTAATTGGGGTATTTAGCTGATAACAATTATTATATGATTATGATGACAGTTGCACTTGCATGATAATTGCATGTTTTTGACTCTAAATCAGTTACCCTGTATTCTAAATGTATTCCTACAATTCATCAGTCACATTAACTTCTTCATTGCGGAGAGAGAAACTTTTGTTTTAGAATATGAGCCTGCATGGTGAAAGCAGTGATTAAACCATGGTCTAACCTTTTTGGCGATCTTGGGAAAGGCAGAACTTGCAAACACTTCTGGAGAGAGAAGGAGACGAAGCTGAGCAGATAACCGGGAGGTTACGAACAAACTGACTGGCCATGGTTACACAAGCACTTAGCACCACAACAAAAAAAGAAATAAAAAGTAAAGTCTGAACGATAAAACCACAATGGCTTTTTTTTTAACAGCAGCTGAAGTCGCTGTGGACAGTCCACCCATAATGAGTTTACCTGTAACTCCTCAGACTGAAAAAGTATCTTGTCCAGAGGACCAACATAACCTTTTTTTAGATAGGTGCCCACTAGTCTCAAAAACTGTTGAAAACTAGTAGGTGACTCAAAAATGTAAGAAGATAGATAGATATTCCTTGTGGGACAGTATTTTTTGAAGGCATGCAAGTTTGAGAACCACCGTCCTGAAGCATTGAATATTCAAACAGCACTACTTGTACTGTTTATAGTTTTGATGAGTAAATATACATGTAGTTGTGGGTTTTCATTAATGTTGATCACATCATGTTGGATAAAAGTCAAGTAGATGACCCTCTAACAAATCTCCTTCCCCCCCAGTTCTTTTCTTCTCAAAAGCAGTCCTCTTACGCCAGTAGAAACTGTTCAAAAGACTTAGGGTCAAAACAAGGAAGGAGTTAAAGAGAAAGAAAATCAGAGAGGAGAAAAGGAGGGGGGCAAGAGACAGACCAGATGTGTCTTTTGTTTAGATTTGAACTGAGCGGAAAGGAAGGGTGTAGGAGTTAGAGCTTTGCAAAAAGAGGGAGAGAGCGAGAGAGGGAGAGGCAAAGCAAAAAGAGTAAGGGAGCTTTTTTTGTTTAATAGGTTCAGATTGTAATGAAATCGGAGCATTCAAAGTCGAGTGCCTGTATGTGGGGGAGAGGGGGCAGCACTATACAGTATGTGATTACCTACCAGCAAAACCACATTCATTATACTAATTGCTACAATGGTCCCAGTGGTTGGGGGCTGCAAAGGGGCCGATGGCAAGAGAGTCTGCATTGTTAACAGTTGTTAGGCTCATTGACTCCAGAATTCATGGTGTCTGTCATTGTTGGTTGCTGGGATATTCTCCAGGGCCTGCATTTACGGAGAAACTGATAATCTGGAGGTCGAGCTGAAGACCTGTTTCCTCTAAATCTCATTGGCCTTCAACGGTATTTCAGACCCCCCGGCCTGATATATTCCTGAGAACACGTTCTGCTCCTATAGTCAGAGTGCAAGTGCACACATATAGCATGTGGTATGCATTCAGACCTCGTGAGACACACATTAACCATACCAGAATCGAAGCAGCAACGATTTAAATGATAAAAAAATGAAGACTTGCATTTTGCTCCTCGAAGTAGGGGTTTTCCAGTGTCTAGTTTCAATATTTCACCCAGCGAATGCAGAGTTCCAAACAGATGACTGCTACGACAGAACATGTGATGGTGAGCACGCTCAGAGTTACACAGCTCAATCTGTTACGTTAGAGCCCACATCAACCCAACTGAAGGGGGAAGGGAGTTTGCCAATTGTGATCACCAATATGGCCAACAGTTGTGAAAAATTTGCAGCACATCACTGAATTCTTTAGTGTGGGCCTTCGCAGGAAATGAAGGACTAAGTGACTAAAGCCCCTCTGCCTCTTGGTCTGTGCATCTGTGATTACAAACTGCTTGTGTTCGTTTATCGTCCTCAGCTGGACGTATCTCAGTGCAGTCACATCAACAGTTACACAACATGCTTTTAGACCAGACAGTTGTAATGGACCTCAGGATGATTATAGCTACAGCTATAAAAACTAACATGTTTGCTTTCACACCTCCAGGGGAACTCTGTGATTGAGCAACACTCAGCCTACAGCACAGCCGTCACTTATGGTCATGACATTTATTAACATTAATAAAGGACTACTTGTTTAATTTTTAAAGCATATTAAGCAATATTACAGTAAGTACTTTATATTAATAAAGTTAATGGTAAAAACTGCGGAGTGCATGTATTCACCTACCAAAGGAAGTACAGTGAAGACCCAATTTTTATGGGGATTATGTTTTTAGAGTATGGTCCACAAATTGTGAAAAAACACAAATATTAGATGCGGTCTTGAAAAGGCTTAAAGCAAGTTTTGGTGGCACCTAAATGCGGTAAGAACCAAACAAAAATACATGTGAGCTAAGCTGTTAGCAGCTGCACACCTTGTGGTACTCTACAGGAAACTGCTTGAAGGGAACAGAATTTACAGTAAAGTAAAATTAGTTTGGTAAAATTAGTCAATTGCCTGGAAACTAATGAAAAAGTATAAGAGAAACCTAAAAAGTCCCTTACTTTCCTACTATTTCTGGTTTCCGCACTAGTATGGGGATTACCATAAACTACTTGTAGTAAGGTTCCATGAAGAAATCTGCAAAAGACTGAGCCTATAAACTGTGAAACACAACTTTGCGGGGCTTCACTGTAATGTGTAAATCCTTTTTTGCAGCAATACAGCGTCAAGTTTTTCAGGTCTCCATTAGCTTGTATGTAACTACTGTAATTTTTATCTATTTTTAGTGATGGGCGGTATAGCTAAAAAAAAWTTATCACTGTATTTTTAACAATAATTTTTATTATGGTATTGGATGTTTTTTTTTCATCAGCTCAGGCTGTTGTTAAATACAAACACTGCTTATAGATCAGCAAACTGCTTTAGATAGTTACTCTCTTTTTGCAACACAGAGACCATTTCTGGACTTTTTTCTTTTACTGTACCTCTGCGTCATATTTTCCCTCCTCTGTCTCTTCTTCCTGGTTGTAGACAGTAGTCGCTCATTCTGGTACAGTCCGGTACAGTTGTGAATGAGGAGGGTTGAGCAAAGATCATTATCAGGCAAATTTACTTCATTCATGAAGTCTATCTTTGCACATCACTGAGGAGATGTTTTCTTCCTTCATTGATGGCGTTTGTTGGTCAGCCAATGTAAAATATCGCAGCAGTGCTGCACAGATAAACATCCCCAGTGAAACAGTTTACTGGTTGATGTGACGTAAAATTCCGAACGTGCTTCTATTTTAACCACCATATCATAACAAAAATTTAAAAAACTGTTTTCAATGTGAACCGATATAACGCCCAGCTCTACTATTCTTCATGACCAAAATGCTCCAGCCTTTTAAGTTAGATAAACACTGCTTGTGCAGGATATTTAATTGGTTCTCCATAAACCCTAGACATGCTTCGGCAGGGTGTTTAGGGTCATTGTCTTGCTGGGAGGCAAACCTTTTCTCAGTCTCAGATCTCACGATGACTCAATTATTCACACGAAAATTTCTCTGCATTTTGTTCTGTTCAGTTTTCGACATTATGGTGCTGCCACCACCATGCTTCACTAAAGATTTAATGTTACTAAGTGGGTGTTTTTCTCTGTATTGTTCTTTACAAAAATGAAAACCCTGATTTTTCTTCCGCTTGAGTTTACTGATTAAAAAAATAGACAAACTTGCCATAGAAATGCACAAGATAAATCTTATGTAAGAATAKCAGCCTTTTCAAAATCATTCTTAAAACCCAGTATCAGAGTAAATGCTCTAGGTTTCCTTGCCCTTTCCTTCACCTCCTTGTTTGTGTTGAAGCTGCTACTCTGGGGGCCAACAGAGACCCAGGAAGAGTCAGTCTGGCCAAGGTGGCTGCTGCCTGTGAACACAGCCAAAGTAAATGAGCAATTCTAACCCACTCTCTTGGAAGAGTCTGCTGGTGCAGCAACAAGCCAAAGTTGGAAGGGAATTCCTCTGTGTGTGCTGAGGGTTATATCGTGCACACAACCCTTGCTTTAAATTTATGTATACGTTTGCTGGGGCTGCGGGCGTGCACACAGCAATCCGTCAACAAGGTCGATGACAGGTTCCTGTCAACTGTGTTGGCGGGTTCACGTCGGTCAGGAATAGCTGTGGGGTTATGGGAAGAATTAGGAGATCAAGTGGGGTAGAATGAGGCTGGTATAATAACAGCACTGTGGGTCTGCTTTCTGACTGGAGGTTGACAGCCTCCGGATGATATTACATTTCCTTATCCTGGCACATCACGCTCATCAAACCCTCCCTCCCCGTCCTCAAACTTCCATCCACCCATGCGAGGCTGCTGAGGTAAAATCTCCCTGGGTCAGCGCTAAACCGCCAGAGTCTGAGTAATCAGACCACACACAAACCAAAAGGAGAATGATGGCGATGCAGGAGTTTTTTTTTTTTTTTTTTTCAGTTTTCTTTTTGTTTTTTCTTCGATGTCTCATTCACTGCAGGGCAGCGAGGTGGACCGAGGAGCTGCACTGAGGTTTCAAAAGAGAGTGCTTTGTGTGTGCAGGAGACTTTTAAGTTCCACGAGCAGAAATCAAAACAGTGCCAGCGGAAATGGAGAGCGTAAAAAGACAAAGAGGGAGGGTACATTAAGGTGATGAATTTAAAAGAGGTGCCCAACTGGAGAACTCYTGAAGCCCCTTTCACCAACCTTTGTCTGGGAAGTTGTGGTTTTTTGTAGAACATTTGTTTTAGATTAAAAAAAAACAAGTCAACCAAAGAAACGAGACATTTGAGAGACTCCCTCATGTTTGCTGTTTACTAACTACTCACAGCCCAGTCAGAYACAACCTCAAGCTTTTTAAAAAGCCTTTGAGCCAAAGTGTGTGGTGATTCTGATGAAACATTAAAAGCAGCTTCTGTTCTCTGTTAGAAAAGCTGTCCATTTACTAAGTGTTAACATGAACACAGGAACAGAGCGCTCCTGTTGTGTTTGTAGGTTTCAGTGAACACACAGCTCTGTGTCCGCGGTGATGCCTGAGACTTGTCCCCACCCCCCCTTCCCCACAACATTCCCACCACCCCCACTCAGGCTCTTTTTCTTTGTGTGTGGCACGTGGGGCTTCCACGTTGGGTGCATTTGAAGTGGCTTGTGGGAGGCCCTGGAGTGTGCGGCAAGGTCAGAGGTTACAACAACTGGGCCTCCCAGGACCCCCGCTAGTACCCCCTTTAAATCCTGCTAACCAGCACACACCCACAGAAACACACTCGCCACAGATCACTTCCAGATCTCGCCCCACCACACACATTAGTCGTCTCCTCGCCGCTGACATCTTGCACCCCCTCCACCATCCTGGCCTGCGTCTTTGTTACGTCTCATTGTATTTGCGGGTCTCTTGAATAGGCCATTGTATTTCCTCTTATTTTGTGAGCCGGTGTAAAGCTCCTCAGAAGGATGTTTTTGTTCTCGCTCCCCCTCAAACGCACACGAATCTGTCATTGGTTCAGCGAGGTGTGAAATTGCACCGCCATCCACTTCACCTACCAGACTGGCCGATCCTCTCAGATCCTCTGGAACACACGCTGTATCCCATTATCTGCCTCACTTTCTCCTCCTTTCTTTCCTGCCCTTCAGATCCGTATCACCCGCCACCCCTTCCCTTTTGCGCTCTCAGGTTCAACATCTGTTTCTAGTGAGGGCCACAAAAGGGGAATGTCCAACTTTAAAATTAATTAGTGCATTACCAAAGGAGTAAGAGGAGGCCTTTTTGAACCCCCCCACTCCTCTCCCCTCGCGCCTCATAAACGCGCCCCTCTGCACCACACCTCACGTCTGCCTGCTCCGCCACATCTTATTGAGTCCCAGGGGGCTGGTTTATCACCCAGGACCAATTAGAGTAGGAAGTGAGGTCACTGACCTGCCGTCAGGCCTCATCAGCTCCTGTGTCACCTGACAGGGGCCAAGCCACCACAAGAAAAGGACGGAGGATTAAACAGAGAAGAGGGCAAGGATGGCATTTATTACTGAACTGACATTAAAGAGTTTTAGTGAACAGCTGTGCCGTCATTCCCCTCATGACATTTTTTTAAAACTAAATGTATTTTTTTGCCAAATTGATTCATTAAAATGCCTTTTTTTAGTTTCCCAAAACTATCAGATCTTATTTTGCCAACACGTTTGACTGTAGTTTGATTTGAGCTAAATGCAGCATGTCTAATAACTATGCCAACATGATGAAAATTAGCAATAATAATGATCATAATGTATCTTTTTATGGGTTCCAAGGCATACACACTTAAGCACTTTTTTGTGTGTTTTTAGAGGCTTAAAATTCTATCCAATTTAAGATTTGCTACTCCCTTTGTAGCTTTGGATAAACCCCAAACTAAAAGTACATCAAAACATTCAGCTCAGTTGAGAATCTTTAGCAGGACAGTGTTGGCAAAATTTGCAAAAATGGTGGAAAATGACTTGATAGATRATATGGTGAAACAATTTAGAAATCCCAGTCCTCTTAAGAGCTCTGTAGCTGTGACATACCTCAGAGCATTAACATCAATCAAAACTTAAGCAAGTCGCAGAAAGAAGGATTTTACATGACTGAACAGGGATTTTAATACCTTTTATTATTTTTATACAATTGTAGTTTTTTTATATTTATTTTTTACACAATTGTAGTTGAAGTATATTGATTTTTGAAGATTTTACTACAGAATGTTCAACTTAGAGTGTGATGATGTCACAACTTTTCCTGGTTCTCCTACCAAACATCATGTCACTCAAACTGYATCATTAAATGTCATCTGGGTCGCTTCAAAGTTGTTTGAAATAAAATCTTTTTTTTTCAGATTATTTAAGAGTGTTGCACTTAATAGTTTTACACTCAAAAAGAAGTAATGTCTTTACATGAATAAAGCTTAAATACTATTTTGAATGGAAGTTAAAGCCAAAAACACATCTGTGGTGAAATTAACAAACTTAGTGACTTTACTGTTAAATGTTGAGTTTACTTATGTGTTTGCTGATATATTTCTAATTCATGTTTTTATTTCTTTTTCTTTCATGTTTTTGCTGCCAATCTGCTGATGTCTCTACAATAGGTAAGATACCTCTCTACTACAATATCTATTTATGTTTTTTTAAATATATATATAATGAACAAGCCTTTCTAATATTAGGTATCAATACAAAAACAACTTTGTTGTATCAACGTGTGTCACATTTTATTGGGTGCTTTTTCTTGAAAAGAAATATTAGTACTTGAGATTGTCATTTTTTCACAAAATACAAAAATAGATACTATAGTTCTACCCTCATCTTGTTTGGGATTCTTGAGTCTTTTTACTCATTGTGGATGAAAACGAGGATAAAAAATGCAGCACTTTGCTCTTCTTGCTCTTCTTATAATATTCTACGGTGTTTTCTCAGAGCAGTCATTTCCACCTGTGTTCAGTGGACCAAAGTCCACATGACTAATAGTAGTCCACAAGGAGAAGATTATAGCCCCAACAAATTGTTCAATTTGGATTTCAAACTGGAAACTGTGGGATTTCCAGCAATTTAAACCGTTGTGAGTTTTGTGAATTAGATTCACTTGCAACGTACGCTCCCTCCCCTCCCTCTAGTGTGTTGTTAGGGTCTTCGTTGATCTATATGAGATATTTTGGTTGTATTCATCAAGTTCTGAATTGGCGTAAAACTGACTGGGCATTAGATTAAAAACCGCTGAGATCTGGATACATGAGATCTGCTTCTCTGTTTGACTTCGGTCCTTTTCCTTTGGTTAGTATGCCTCGACTCCACTCTGTTTTCTTTGTTCAAAATAAGAACATTGTCCCTTATCCAGTGGACACCCCCAAGTCTTGACCTGAAAACCTCACCACAGTTTAAAAGCTTGGAATTTAGCTTTTTTCTATTAGAATTGAAAGAAGTACTGCAAAGGAAAAGAACCAAAACACTTGAAAAGGAACAAAAGTTGGGTTTCCTTGGATTGAACTCAGTAGGATGGTAGATGTAGAGATGTCAACACAAAGCTTTGTAAACTAGATCACATTCATTTTTCAATACAGTTTGAGTTTTCCAAAATTTAATTGCTTATTGATGGAACAAATTTGCAATTACAGCAAAATAACTCACAATGTTTTTATACTGTTTTTGGAATCAATTCCTGCCGTTGTCCTTTACCGTCTCCCAATTGATGCAACACAAACGAGTGTTTAAGCTTCAACTCCTCCTCTCCTTCTGTCAAGTCTCTACAACAGCGCTCTAATTTCTTTCCCACATTTTAATTTTGTCACCCTTCTCAGAATGCCCCTTCCTTCTAAGCCTCTAAACTCTCCACCTCCTCTTCATCCTCCATCTTTTCTCTCTCTTGGATCCAAATTCTACGCTTCTTAAAAAAAATAAAATCTTCTCTCAGCTCTATCTCCTCTGTAACATTTGGTTTATCCCACTCCATCTCTCCTTTCGAGATCTCAGCTTCTCTTCTCCTCCCTCAGCTCCCTCCCTTTACAACTCACCCCCCCCACCACTACAACCCACCCCGACTCGTCCTCCTAGCCTCGTTCTGTTTGCGCCTGTTTACCTCCATCGTTCCACCAGATGGTTTGTGTTAAAACAACGTTTGACAGCTTGCCTTTTTTTTTTACTTTCTCTTCTCTTCTCTTTTTTTTTTTTTGCTCATATTATTTTAACATCAGGGAATTGCTCAGACTTGGAAGAATGCTGAAGAAGGACAAGCAGGGGGTAAAAGGAAATTAAAATATGAAAAACCCTGATGTATTAAAAGCAATTATTCTGTCAAGTGAAGGGCAGCGGTGATCACTGGGCCCTTTCTGGTTTGGTTCCCCGCGTTACTTCTTTTTTTAAAATAAATACAGGCACGTATAATGTAATATTGATTTAAATCACATCTGTTAGGGTGATTTCATCCACCCCCTCTCCCTCTGCTCCACGTCTTTTGGAAGGGAGAAGGGGCCCGGGCTGCCAGAAATAATTGCTTGTTTGCTGGTATTTACTTAAAAATCTGTCAAAGACAGAGAGAGCAAATGAGTAAGTGCAAGAGCTGGAAAAATAAAGGGGACAAGAGAAAGAGAGATCATGCACCCCTTAAATATATTACTGCCTGCCAGGTTTCTTCCTGCTGTTGAAGAAGAAATGGCTCATATGTGCTTTGCTTTTAATGTATCTCGTACATATGGGGTTTTGAGTTTCAGCAAATTAAAGTATTCATTATAGGGGTCAATTAATTTGTTTTCATTTGTAATTTGATGCCAGTATTTAGGAATCAGGAGAGCTGATACACAAAGCCATTCTTCGGTTTGTTTTTGGCCTATAACTTGTACCTCTAAATCACACTCAGAGTTTTAAAAGTCAAAGAATTTCCATTTTTAAAAGGAGATGTAATGTTCCTTCAAAGGTCAGATTAATGTTCTTGGGGTCTGCTGGTGTGGCAAAAAAAAAGAAGTACCCTTAAGAAGTTGTGTTTTATTAACACAAGGGTGTCCTGCCCACAGATGTACCCGCCTGTTAACTGAACTGGTACACTCAAGCTTGGTTGATGGGTCATTTTAAGAAATGATGCTTATCTTTCTAAGCATTCAAACAACTGATTAATCAGTCCATGTGTTATTCATCAAGATCATGTCAAGTCCTGTTTTACACCAGATGACAAAACCCTACACACTTTATTTATTATCTATAGGACCTATTCCAATGAGGCTGGATTGCATCGAATTACAAAAACCTCTTTCAATGTGACTCAATTATAATTCTGCTTTGGATTTAGTTCTCACCAAATAGGTTTTTCCTGCTATTTTTCCTACAGCAGGGGTTCTCAGACTGGGGTCCACGAGAGGTATCTTGGGGGTCCTCAAAAATTTTCACTAAATTATTAATTTGGTTTTTTAATTTTAAAAATGCATTGAGAACAATGAACTAATTAAACAAACATAATAAACTTAATAAAATATATATTCCCATGGCATTAAGGGATTAAAATGACAGTAAATTATCTTTTAAAACAGCATGGGGTTTATGAGGGGGGTCCCTGGAATTTTTTCTGTCTTGTAAGCAGTCCCCAGACCCAAATGGCTTTATAACCCCTGTCCTAAAACACTTTTTTGCACACTCACCAGGCTATATGATGGTACCAAATATGCCCACAACTGCACCACACCCTAGACCCCTAACTAGGCACAATTCTTGAATTATGATGCTAGAAKAACACATTATGCTAGCATGAGAGTACTGCCACAGGTGGTCATGATGAGGTCCGAACCTGGGTGTGAAGCCATCGTGGMCAGTTATGCTTCACATTGGCCTTGCAGGTGCACGTAGACCCCATAAGCTCCTACCACATCCTACCCAAAGACACTATTAAAACCACCACAGCCTCACCACAAACGTTTTGCACATTGTCAATTTATCACATTCTATAATGTATAATTGGAAGTAAATTGCCTTCCTTGCCAGAGGATCTTGAAAAAAAACTCGCTAAGACTGTCCACRTTCTGGCTATTCTTTACGTTGTTGCATGGCCAACAGCTAGCGTGAGGACCCTAAAAAATTATGTATTTTTTTCCGATGTTTCTACAAACCAGATCTCTAGAACTCTGGCCACAGAAAGAGTTGTTTAAAAAGCCCACAAAATCAAAGTCTTAAATTTGAAACCAGAATTTATGGATATGATCGAAGCTCGGCTGTGCATCTAAGCAGGAACAACTCAAAGAAAATAAAAAACTGATTAAACATGCAACAATGAGCTTATTTCCATGTTGCATTCTGTAAAGATTATTTTTAATGTGAAATTCATTCAGTAATATTCAGAGATGCATAATAACCAGAACCTGCTGATTGTTCATACATTTGTTTTTATAATGTTAACATTAGCTGCGTTTCCATTGACCATGAAAAAGCGCAAATTAGAACTTCGAAAATAAATTTGCTCAATGGAAACATGTCAGTTTCGAAAAAACTTCCTTTTTTCAACAAAATGTTTTTTTAACTAGGAAGAGGTGGTATCGAAATTGGTGTATTTTGCAAAACTGCAACGGAAACACTTTTTTTCGCATCACGGGAGTCACGTGATCAACAACCGGCTGTTTCTACTGGTGAAAAAGATGACGAAGAAGAAGACAACAGGAAGTAGAAGTAGTAGTAAAATCACAGAAGTTGTAAAAGAAAGTAGTAAACTCACCGACTGCAATTTCCCAAAAACGCTGCATACGTAGTCGCTCACACGTATAAGGGGATTGTCACTCGAAAGCCCCGATAGGACGCCGACGTCTCCTCTGATGATGAACGCTAGTGTCATGATAGCAAATATACACTCACCGGCCACTTTATTAGGTACACCATGCTAGTAACGGGTTGGACCCCCTTTTGCCTTCAGAACTGCCTCAATTCTTCGTGGCATAGATTCAACAAGGTGCTGGAAGCATTCCTCAGAGATTTTGGTCCATATTGACATGATGGCATCACACAGTTGCCGCAGATTTGCCGGCTGCACATCCATGATGCGAATCTCCCGTTCCACCACATCCCAAGGATGCTCTATTGGATTCAGATCTGGTGACTGTGGAGGCCATTTGAGTACAGTGAACTCATTGTCATGTTCAAGAAACCAATCTGAGATGATTCCAGCTTTATGACATGGCGCATTATCCTGCTGAAAGTAGCCATCAGATGTTGGATACATTGTGGTCATAAAGGGATGGACATGGTCAGCAACAATACTCAGGTAGGCTGTGGCGTTGCAACGATGCTCAATTGGTACCAAGGGGCCCAAAGAGTGCCAAGAAAAGATTCCCCACACCATGACACCACCACCASCAGCCTGAACCGTTGATACAAGGCAGGATGGATCCATGCTTTCATGTTGTTGACGCCAAATTCTGACCCTACCATCCGAATGTCGCAGCAGAAATCGAGACTAATCAGACCAGGCAACGTTTTTCCAATATTCTCTTGTCCAATTTCGATGAGCTTGTGCAAATTGTAGCCTCAGTTTCCTGTTCTTAGCTGAAAGGAGTGGCACCCGGTGTGGTCTTCTGCTGCTGAAGCCCATCTGTCTCAAAGTTCGACGTACTGTGTGTTCAGAGATGCTCTTCTGCCTACCTTGGTTGTAACGGGTGGTTATTTGAGTCACTGTTGCCTTTCTATCAGCTCGAACCAGTCTGCCYATTCTCCTCTGACCTCTGGCATCAACAAGGCATTTCCGCCCACAGGACTGCCGCTCACTGGATGTTTTTTCTTTTTCGGACCATTCTCTGTAAACCCTAGAGATGGTTGTGCTTGAAAATCCCAGTAGATTAGCAGTTTCTGAAATACTCAGACCAGCCCTTTTGGCACCAACAACCATGCCATGTTCAAAGGCACTCAAATCAMCTTTCTTCCCCATACTGATGCTCGGTTTGAACTGCAGAGATTGTCTTGACCATGTCTACATGCCTAAATGCACTGAGTTGCTGCCATGTGATTGGCTGATTAGAAAATAAGTGTTAACGAGCAGTTGGACAGGTGTACCTAATAAAGTGGCCGGTGAGTGTACATGTGTTTACATCCATTGCCGCCATGTTTGTTGACTTATCGTGAGAACAAACGTATTCACTAGACTTTAATAGCATTTCTTACTTAATGGAAACACCGTTATTGCGAAACTGTGTTTTTTCGACATTAACAGAATATCGACAAAGTTTTGCGCACATTTGTAATGGAAACGCAGCTAATGATTTATCACAGAAACACCAACACTGTGCGACTGGTGGAACATAAGGAAGAAAAATACAATTTGGGTTGTTTCGGGAAAGGTCTTTCCGTACTGTCTTCAGCAAATATACAGTAGCAGAGCAGGTGTCAACTTCACAGTGCTGCCAACCAATGTAATTAAGCTAGAAATTTTATTTTTTATTTTTTTATTTTGCATAAGTCTAAACACTGAAGGTTTACACTGAACTATAAAACAGTATATGAGGATATGTTTATTTTACACCCTTAATTTTGTTTTGATAGCAGCCGAATTATCCTGCATGAATCAGGCTTTCATGAGTCGTCTAGTTTTAATGAGACGTAGGATTTGCTACAAGGATACAAGCTATTTTTACAGGTTTTTACTGTTTTTAGTGTGACTCAGAGACGTATTTGATTTGGACCTAACCATACTGAAGAGATTATTTAGAAGTAAGAGCTTGGTTTGTGTATGACCTGAGTGTGCTTATTTGACCTCCTTACTGCAGAGTGTTTAATCATGTGTCATAGCTGTTTGATTCCCAGTGTGCTGGCTGTCTCCTGAGCAGCATTAGTCTGATTATCAGGCAGCTTGTTTGTTAGGGAGGCTCCGCTCTGCAGGCTGACTGAGCAGGTCTGCCTGAAGCTTTGGCCTCTGCTTGTGCACATTTCCCACCGTCTGCCTCCTCCTCCTCCTCCCTCCCTCCCCGGTCCTGCTTCCTTTCCCTCCTTCGCTCGGTTAGTTCCCTCCCTGAAGAACCACAAACAATAAACCCTCTGTTTCGTTTAACCCGCCTCACGTGTTCCCTTTTCTCCCTCGATCCCTCTTTCCACTCCTTTGCTCTGTGTCTTACTCACTTGTTGCTTTTTCTTCCTCTCTCATAGCTGTTTGGGTTCTGACTTCGATCTGTTACTCATATCCCCTGGGCAATTTGGGATTTGTTTGTGGGCTTGCATCATACAATAGAACAACAGTCACACTCTCACACACATGCACACAACTTTGGTCAGGCCACCAGTAACGTTCCCATCCCAAACCAGTGTCAGCAGAGCTTTGGGCCCTCATTACAGTTCAGATTGTGTGGAAAGTGGGTGTGTTTGCGTGCATGTAAACTGGTACGGTATTCTGGCTGCGGCGTTACCACTTGCCATAGCTCCGCAGCAGCAGTAGCATTAGGACACAAAACAGATGTTGGCCTAATCTTCCCCTAATGAGATCGGTCCCTCATTCCTACGACTTTATGGAAGCTGCAAGCTGGCAGATCTTTACGAGAGAACCACTACCAAGTGCAGCCTCTCTGCCAGAGACAAGTGTACAAGTAGAGATGAAGGGGTTTTATTTGCAGACAGTTTAATGAACAGTCAAATGAGTCTGTAGAACAAACAATGAGTTCGTCATGAGAGACGATGGAGAGGCAGGCTGGCAGGAGGTGGATACTGTCAAATGTGGACAAATAGTTTATAGCTCGACAAAGTACAGGGAAATTCTCTGGATTAACAGTGTTACTGTTTTCTCAGACCACTAAACAAATAGTGAATTTCATTTTGCATAACATGTATGTTACCTGCCACCTTTCGTGTCAGAGTTTAAAATGATGTTTCACAGATGTTGCGCTATCTGTTAGCACTCAAAGCATTTGTTTAGGAATGACCGACAGCTACAACCACCGCTTTTTAAAATTCTATATCTGTAGATGTTACTGAATAATTGCCATTTTTGTGTTTTCTTAGGTTATTTAGCCATGGCAGTCATCTTCAATTAGACTGATTCCAAAGGTTTTTCAGTTGTAGATGATGATTGATGATGACACATAATGATTACTTTGAGTTTTATTAACGTTCATTCAGTGGTTTATGAGATATTTTGCTAACACAACAWACACATGCACAGACAGGCAATAGCAAGGCTGCTTGTCTTTGATACAATAAAATAAATGTATAACATGTTGCAATGTTTTTCTTGAAACACAGAACCATTAATGTTACTGTGGCCTCATTTTGGTATATTTTTTGGTTTACTTTTTATATTTTATATTTATTTATTATCTTTTATCTTTTATATTTCTATATTTTAACTATGATCATACAATTTTAAACTACTTAGAGAATATTTGTATTATTTAATTTTGATGCAATAATTATTGAAAATATTAACTTTTTAAAATACGCCTTTAATCATTTCATATTGTTTTTTTCCCTTAAAACAGGTGAACACATGGGTGGAAATGCTTAAAAAATATATAAAATCAACACTAAAAGTAATTGAATAGTTCGATGGTCACTGCACTTACCGCCACCTACTGATATGTAGTGTGGATCAAAATACTTTTATTTTATGTTGCTTATATTCTTTTTTCTAAATTTGTTTTTCTAAAAAAAATTAAAACAATTTATACACTTTTCTGTCTATTTAAAGTTATGCTTTGAACCGGACAAGCTGATGTTAGCTTTTTGATTAGCTGCTTAGCGAACCTTTAGCAGGCTCTTTATTTCACCTGGATAGATAGGCTGTCACAGCTCGCTGCAAACGTTTTTTTCAAAGTATTGTTTCTTCATTATTGATTATTTATTATTGTCTGTGGGTTTTGCCATTAAAACAATTTTAAATAGCCCACTTTGTCCTTTTTCTGGGCTATAAATCAACTTATGTCCACCATACACATCTGACTGACAGCTCACAGCTACAGGTGGAGGAGTGGGAGCGCTCCATACAACCAAAGACAATACCAAATAATTTTTTGCATGGTTTAAACCTCATGAACTGTATAATGGAAGAATCTTTGTAATGGTTTTTCAATTTATGACATTTTRCTACCTTGAAACTAGCTCACGAGAAATGGTTTGGCTTGGTTTGGTTACTTTATTTATACCAAAAAAGGTAAATTTGTATTGCAGTGGTACAAAGCATACATTGGTAACAATGGTACAWTGGCTGTGCCCAAAACGGCAGGCCGGGTCCTCCGAAGGCCGAATTTGTCGGCCACATACGTCACAACGCCGCGACGAAGGCCGTCCAAAACCGAAGACTCCTCCGATGCGGCCGACAAATACGTCCTTCCTTTTCCCCGATTTGAAGGACAGGTCTGATGGATCCTTCCCGGCCCAGCRTATCCCATAATGCATTGCAGCCCGACCAGAGATTTGTTTAAGCTAGTAATGGCAGATGAAGCGAGAGAAAAGAATAAGTTTTAAATAAAAATATGGTGATATAAAAATTAATTTTTTTAGCGGTTGTAATTCTAATACTTTTATCATTTGTATAAACG
>NW_013952455.1:505265-525265 GCF_001266775.1 Austrofundulus limnaeus | reverse complement strand
ATGGTTTCTGACCCTGTTATAAAATTATGTATTCCCTTCAGTAATGTTATTTTCTTTTTACCTGTAACGCTCTGTTTTACATTTTTATATTAGCTCACTAAGTGCTCCGCATTTACATTTGAGGGCTGATGTAAAAATCACTGCTAGAGAGCTGGAACTTATCCAGATAAAGTGTCCTTCACAGCTGCAGGTTGTTGTCACATCTGCTCTTTCATCTTGTCCAACAAAATAGCTTTAGTTCAGATTTAAAGAGTAAAAATACACTAGTGTTGTAAACAAATAGACATTTAGCACAAAAAAAAGATCAACGTCCAAACAGGCTAAAGTAACATTCCTGCCTGCCCGGAGTTGAGCTAATGCTGCGTTCCAGTTGTCCTCGGAAGTTGTGTTTTTGCCTTTCTGAGTTGTAATTTTCAACTGAAATGATGTCGTAATTTCGAGTCGAGAGGTCGGCGCTACACGGCCACCCGAGCATTCTGAACACGCATTATGTCATCATTTCAACAACGAGTTAAACGTTTTACTTTTACGGTTTTTAGCAGTTCTGTGTTAACTTTATATTAAGTCAGTCGTACTTTTTGTGATTATTAGAAGATAGGTTTTAAAGCTGTTTGTACACTCAAAATACCTCGGTGAGCACGTTTGTTGTGTTATTGTTGCAGGGCAAAAAAATAAATAAAAACACCTTTTCCGACTTTCTGACAAGTTTGAAACTGGAACGCTTTCAACTCGGAACTGATGTCAGTCCGGCTTCAGAATTCTGAAAAATTTGGAGTGGTAGTAGCTGAGAGTCCTCCCTATCACATGCTCAGCACTAACCATGCAAGAGCTTTGTGTACAACTTTAGCATGACATGGTGAAGTCAACCCTGTCTGTATGTTTTAGTTTTATTCCATGTTCACAGCCTTGGAAAGAGGTTCAGTAATGTTTACATTGGGAGAGTACAGCATGTTCTCTTTTTTATTTGTCCGAGCTGAATTTATGAATAGAGAAATTCATAGAATTTATTCCTCATTTATGATGCCTGCAACTTTAGTAAAGTACATTCAGTACTATATTGTCTTCCAAGCTGTGATGTCGTCCCTAATGAATACTTTGTGTCCTGTTGAGGATGAAATTAGCTTCAAATAGTCTTTAGCCACATTCAGCACTATCACTTTCTTTATACATATATGAAGAAGAAAGAGAAAGACTATTGTTAGTCACCTTTTTGCTCAAGACAAATTTTTTTCAAATTAGCACCAAAAATCAAGCAATAAGTTTGAAAATACACCTTTCGAGTGAAGGAGATGCTTCACAGCTGGAAAAGATCAGTAAAGCTCTCACACTGCTGCCTTGTAGTACCTGTAAAACAGAACCAACATTAGAAATAAAAACSTATGAACCAACCCTCCAGTTTCATTTTTTCTTCCCTTTTTCCCCTTCATCCATCTCCTTATCTTCATCATCTCACAGTTTCCCACACTCCCTTGTATTCTGTCTACCCATCAYCATTATCTTAAATCTCACTTTCCAACTGTTTTTTGGGGGGTGGGGTGACAGGAGGCTCCCCCTATGGATGAAAAAAAGGCTCCCCTCAGATGGGAGATGTGTTGAATCAACACATTGAACAGCTTTGCTGCTGCCCTCCTCCCTCAAGTGACTGAATAATGCTATTAATTGTTACTCACACATACAGTACACACACACAAATATAAGTGTCATAAAGCAAGAAAAAAAATGTACTTTAAGGTATCTTGGTTGTGGGAGGACATGTAACAAATGAGATAAATGGTGTTAATGCTTTTAGGCCACATATGTTAGAACAAGATTAAAATAAGTTTGGTTGTTTCCTCCCTTAAGCCAACTTGTACATCTTTCTCTACACTTCATGTTTAGTGTGCGCGATCGTGTGGTTTTTTTTGTGTGTGTTTTGCACAAAGACAGAACCGTCACGAGAACAAAACGACTTCTACACTCTCAGTCCACGTTTACCACCGAAGCAGCGAGCACGCATTCCATTCATGCATGTATGCAGATTCACACATATATTTACTGTAAAACACACTTGCTGTGGCGTCCTGAGCCTGTGTGGCCCAGTGCTGGGATGTAGAGTCGAGCAGGAAATGTGTGAGCCATGAAGGCATGTGTTTATGCTGGCTGCAGTCACCCATCACCAGCCAGAGGGAAAACAGACACCAGCATTGCTCCGTTTACTCGCCATCTTTCTCCTTCTCCAAACCCTCAAAGTGATCTCTTCTCACCTCCTGGTCTCTGGGATATTTTTCTCTTGCACAGATTTTCTTTTTATCTGTCATGATTTTTTCCCCTCTTATTTTCCCCCTTATATTAATCACTGAATTTGGCTGAAACCTGCAACAATAAGTCTGTGTAGAAGAATTTTAAAAACTCTCTACAGCAGTAGAAGTAGCCCCAATGGAGACTCTGTATTAACTCGTAAAGATGAGCTATAAAGATGAAATCTTTAGATAATTACACTTATAAATAAAACACTGAATATGAATTGGAGACATAGAAAAGCAATATGGCTGTGTTGAAAAAATTAACAGTCTCTCTTATAAAAGTAAAGAGGTGCTAAATAGTAGCTCAGTGGTCAGTGCCACAGTCATGTAATTCACAGGCTGCAGGTTTCAATCCCATGTTGTGGCAAAAAAGGCATTAAGCATAAAATAAAAGCCAAATCTTTCATGTGAATCTCATTCACTGTGATGACCCCTGCAGTAGGGAGCAGCTGAAAGAAAAACAACAACATAATAAAAAATAAGTCAGATTTGTCAAGCTTGGCTGTGTTTCCAGCAGGGTTGGCCTGAGCCCCGAATCAACACTTTGTTCTCATCCASGCTATTTTTCCTTAATGTTTAAACAATAAAATGTCCCATCGCACTGTCGAGTTGCTTTCAGTATTTCTTGGCCTGTAAGACAGCTACATTAGCCTAATCAATTCCTCATGTTTCCTATAGTCTGTTTGCATGTGTATGTGCAGTGCAGTGAYCCACAGAAGCGATGCTGGGTGGAGATCTGCCCTTGATTCCATATATGTGTTGGCGCTTGAGGGAGAAGACTGCTTAGGCCCCTTTCAGACTGGATGACGAGCTTCCACACCTTACCTATTAGAACCAGGCTGGACTGTGGCAAACTTGGAAAAACTTTCGGACAACAATAAAGCTGCTACACTTTTAGTAACTCAAACTGCTTTCTTCCCCCCGCTATTTAACTTTCACTACAATGTCAGCAGAACGTTCCCACAAAGATAAAACCAGGTAAGCCCTTTGATTGCACCATAGCCCTGGCTTGACTTCCCTTAACTCTTTCTGAATGCAGCTAGAAAATCACGCCATGCTAGCACAACACTACTGCCACTGATGTCACATCACACTATTTAGCAGCAGGAGAGAATACACAAGAAGGGGTTTTCTGTGCAGAATCTTGATCACATCGACACTTCACTCTCCTTCATCCAGAAGATGAATGAAGGACAGCTGAGTGTGGCTCAGTAGTTACTGGAGCGTGGAGAACATSGATTAGTCATTGCAGCCATGTAGTTGGATTGTGGCACGGTCCTATTGGTTGTGGGCTGTATGCCAGTATTGTGGTATACTGCGGTATTAAAATATGGTGACGGTATAGAAAAATTCCAGTGGTATTAGTCAMGTGAAGTGATGCGCCAAATTTCCACCAGGCTGCTATAAAAACTGAGAAATAGACATTTTCAGAAGATGCCCTATAACGTTACTGACACATGTTCTAACCACCAGGGTCCATTCAGAAGACAAACGGGGGGTGGGGGGTGGATCCCTCAATCTTTGTTCGAGATAGTGACAGAAACGTTACYCGACCCCTGAAAAGGTGGGCTGGCTAGTGCTGCAGGTTTCTTAAGTCAAACCTACTTGAAGACCTTGGGAAGAACCTTGAAAGATCATGTGGTAGCTTGTTTGTCATCCAATTTAAGTAAATTTTTGTTTACACTAGAACTGAGAAGTTTTAAAGATTCTATCACCAGCATGTTTCAGTTGTATCGTCAAGGTTTCCTCCCTCTGGTACCTAATAATTACTGTGTAGCATCCACATTTATATAGGTAACAATCCTTCATCCATTCTCTGCTTTGCTTWTTCTGTTCACTTTTACGCATTAAGGTCAAAACTTTATTTTTATCCCAGGGTTGTTTTATGACTTGTCACAAGCAGTTGTAGTTAATTTTTCTTAACGTTATTTGGACTCCATTTTGTAGCCACTTTTACTGCTAAGTATTCTTTTGGGAATTTCTAAGACTGCATTAAACACAGGAAAGAGAGATGACAGGAGAAGTAGGAAAGAGAGATCCAACAAGGGCCCCAAGCCAAACTACAACCAGGGACATTGTGGTTTGTCGTTTCCGCCCTCGTTTGCCTTAAAATATGGAAACTTCATGYTCCACTGTAAAAGTTATTATTTTGACAAAATTAAACTTGGTAACGTTTTGTGCCTCGAGAAAATTTACCTGCTTCAAGGACATTTTTTAAAAGCTGTTTTCCCAATTTCTTCTACAAAAAAATAATTTCAGTCATGAAATATTCCCCAAAATAAAGAGTATGTAAAACCAGAGTCAGCTTTTAATTCGTTACCTATTTTATCTTACTGCCCTCTACCCCCTTTTTTTAAATCATCGACCATGACTGCTGGAAAATTGGTCAGTGCATGTAGAGGTAAAGGATCATGAGTGGCTGTTTGGGTCAGCTCGAGAGCAGATATATTTATCGGTCCAACCACGGTCAATGTCAGTGATCTGTGAGGCTAAGCTCCAGTGAGCGTGTGCATCCCGGTGATTGAGTGATTGAGTGCTTAGTGTTTGAGCCTGCGGACAGCCCAAACAAGATAATCCCTACCCCCACCATGACTGACCTCCCCCATCTCACTTCATCCTTTCACTGGCCCTAGAGCTGCAGCAGAGGGAGAGAAACGGCTGCRAATTTAGTGGACAGGGTTTTAGTGGGGCTAGCCAATGAAAGCTCCTTAATGATTTAATCAGCAGAGATATTTATTTCCCATAATACAAGGCAGCCGCTCAGCGCTGGACACTCTGTACAGAGCTCTAAAGCCAGCAAGGCCAAGCGATTGCAAGCAGGAGAAATTGTGATTATGGAGCTGGATTAGACAAACAAGGTTGTGCTTTTTTGATTGGGCACAGAATAGGAGCCAGAGGTCAGGCAGGCTCGCTGAGAATTAGATGATCCTTTTTGAAACCCAGTTAGACTTGAAGGCATTCAACAAAAAATTCTATTTTCGCAAAATCTAAAAAGTTGTTGCTACTGAATTGTAATACATTAAAAAATATATTTTATGTGTGTGCTCAGGACGCTCGGCATTTTTAAGGTATTGTCCTCCATGGAACTTGTATGTATGCCAGTCTAGTTAGAAAGTGGTTCTCAAGTTTTTTGTGCCATAACCACTCTTTAGTTTTAAAATAATGTGTCTCCTCAAATGAACTCATGTGAAAATACCTCCAACCATACTCCCCACCCCTCAGTGTAGGAAGGCAAATGGTCCTTATTGTTAGACAGACAGCCATGAATGGATCATATAGCTGGTGAATAATCCGTCTAAGTCGGTGTGTCCTCTCCTCATGTAGGTAGTCTTTATGTGCTGCTAAGCAAGCTTATCTCTTCTCTTTCAGCTGTAAATCCATAGGTCTTAAAGGTGCTCATGCCTCAGAGGCCCTCTGAGTCCCACGCCAGGAAACACTGGTAGCTGCTGCATTACCACAATCTGCTCAGTATACTAAAGTGATGCGATCAAAGGTAGATAACACTGCAATAAAAATATGGTTATGAAGCTCATGGCTAGAGAGCCAAGCTAATCTYGGTCACTGTACCTTAAAAAATATGGATGTTGTGCTCAAATGAATATGATGATGTCGGCTGCAGATGGGACACCCCATTGACTTTTGGCTTTGTAAGCACGAAACAAAGAGTTGATGTGGAAATTCTGGCAGGCAGGGATCATGAAATTGCCACCTGTGTTTAACATCATAAAGTGACTGATTGACATTGATCTTTTCTAAMCTCCGTCAGAACTCTGCTGACATTTTGATTGAGAGAAAACCAAAATGAAGTTGTTTGCTCTTTCATTCAGTGTCTCTATTCCCATTTTGTGTGTTCCTTTTTGAATTTCCCCCTTGTACACACAAGATAAAGACGAAGCATAGAGGTTCATAAGATGAGTAAGRATTTAAAGAAGAGGTAGAAATGAAACAAAAGAGAAAAGAGGAGCTGAAATGGGACAWTGTGCTTTCTTAAATCTCACCAATTACAGGAACATTCAGGAGTTTGTTTCTGCAGAAAACATTAGCAGCCAGTCCCCATGTTTTTCTCCTCTCACTGACTGGCTCACTTTGTCCTTWGCTTTTTAAAACAGACCCAAATGAAGACAGAGTAGCTTCATTTTTTTTCCATTTTATCTTATGATCCCAGTGTGGTTAGTATTGGTGAGGTACTTCCTGCTGTAACTTTTCCTTCAGCGTGTGAGCTCTCCCTGTCTCTGACACAAATCAGGGGGTGGGGTGGGTTTGGTTGTGAAGCTGAATCGAAGCGTTCAGGGATTCATCGTAGCTCACTGAGCTGCAGTCGTATTAGATTTTTTTTGCTTCCTTTTTATCTTTGCGAACAGACCCAACAATTATAATTTGCCAAGCTTTTGTTGACATAATGGAAATTGTAAAGCCTGAGCCAAAAGCTGCACGTTTATGTTAAAATGTTAGAATGCTCTCCAGTCTGTTATTTATCCAGGAAGGAATATCACACTAAACAACCAAAGTCATACTTGCTCTTGTACTAAAATTTAAAGCTTTTATGTACAGAGTTTGAAGTTAATTTTTTTCATCTAAAACAATATTATTATTTATGTTTTTGTCTTTAATTGGTAAGAAATAAAGTTTTTATATAGGCGTCTTTGTTCCTGATGTGGGTCTTTTTTTACCCACCATGTTTTTTTATTTATTTTTTGTACTTCAAGGTTTTTCTTTGTTTCTGCCTTGACAGCTGATGCTTTAAGTAATCTATGTTACTTTAGTTTACTCATCTGGTTAGAATATATGGTTAGGATTACGGCTAAAAAAGGCAACAAATGAAATAATAGTTAGACATTAATATAAAGTGGTTGAAAATCCAAAGTTATAGCACTGRGTCAACTGTTGTTCAGTATTTCCCTGGTGATGGGACACAACCACATTTCACTGCTTCATAGTAAAACCAACAGCTTAATAACCTTTAGAAAATACTGGGTACTGTTTGGTCCCAAAACACCTTTTATTTATAGGTTGAACCAACCATTRCCATAGTGCCAAGTGAAGTGACAACAATACCTAATATCCTCTGATTTTTGGTTCTAATGATTTATTTCTGAATCATGGACTGGCTTGGACTGTGATCTTTGGAAGCCACTACACTAATACTGAAAAATATTCTATGAGCTTTTCTTACATTCAAATGTGGTCGAATCAAGCTGTTTCAAATCATCCTGCTGAGAATCACGAGTTTATCAAAGTCATAAATATTTAGAATTGCTCCTTGATGGTAAAATACTTCAAAGTACTTATAAGCTGAACTTTGCTTCAAATTATTCTCTGGTACCAGCTGAATGTTAGACTTTATAGATTTGCTTTTCTTTGCGCAAATGCTTTTAGTTAGAGAATTAAAAATCACTTCTGACTTGACAAATRTTTGGCTCTGTGGCACATTCCTACAAAACAAATCGTTGCGGTAAAAAATCATCATCTTTAAATGTTTTTAATCCAAACTGGTTAAGAGGGGAAGTAAGAACGTTTGCCACAGCRTCAGCTTTTTTTCTAAATTGTTTCTGATGAAGATGTCTTCATGGAGACACTAAAGGGAAGGCAAAAATTATTTTTAAAATTATGATCTCATTGGGATTTATATATATATATATATATTATTTTTTTGATGAGCTTCACAACAGTAGACCCTTCTTGGAACCAAGGCAAAATAGCAAAAGATGTTTGGATCGGGCTGACTGACATGTTAGTGTTAGCTCTCGAGTGTCGACCTAACTGTGCTGGCTCAGCACGTTTGCACATCTGGGACTGCCACATCTGCGGCGGCCTCAAAGGTGCTGATTAACTCTAATGACTTAATTTGTCACTTGGGAGGCGTAGAAACATAAGACGAGATTTACTGGAGGTATTCAAGCTTTAAAGCCTCCATGAGCAAATTTTTGTGTGAGTGGGATAAAAAAAAAATCAGTCCCCTGCTTGAGATCTGTTGAACACCAGTCCAGTTAATGACTCTAGCAGATACAATCCTTTCTTCAAGGGAGTCTAAAATAACATACTGCCTCAGAAAGAAGGCCTATTTGCATTCACAGAAACACAGAAGAAAAAGAGAAGTTCTGTTTTTCTTTAYGGCTTCATTTCTGCTTTGCCTTTGTCAGGACTAAATTTTCATGTAGGTGTGGTGAGCAGCCCCACATCTGCATTTTGTCTTTCCCTTTTTTTTAGGTTGTGGAATTTGAAACTATAGCAAAATATACAAGTCATTTCATCGGGTTCTGCTATGGTGAGGACAGAAAGGAAGAAAAGAGGCAGAGACAGAGAGATGACCATTAGTCTGTTCTTCTCCACTCTTTATTTCTCTCAGAGATAAGTGAAGTCACATGTTGGCAGCTGTTCCCGAAGAAAATACAAAGCAGAAGAGGAGGGAAAGTTTCAGAAGGATCAGGCAAAACAGAGAAAAAAAAACTGATTCAAAATAGATTTGAAAACAAAATGTAAGAATTTATATACAGTAAACAATGACAACTCAAGTTTCTTTTAGCCATTTTAATCTTTCTATTATATTTACTTATTTTGTTTATAACTTAGTTCACATCAGAACATAACTATACAATATATGTGTTAGGTTTTATTGAAGGNCAGTAAACAAGGACAACTCAAGTTTCTTTTAGAAATTTTAATCTTTCTATTATATTTACTTATTTTGTTTATAACTTAGTTCACATCAGAACATAACTATACAATATATGTGTTAGGTTTTATTGAAGGGAATAGTTCAGTTGTTTTAAGTGCGGTTCTGTGGGATGTTTTTGAACAATATCTTTCTATCTATTCTAGTTTTCTTACAGGATTTACGAGCAAACAAAAAATTATTTTGGTTTCACAAAAACTTTAAATGGCACCCATTTATTTTGGTGTTTAGGCCACAATAAATTGCTGCCATCCCAGATAGCAAAAGATGTGAATTTAATGTTGGATTGTAGTTGAACAAGTTGATTTTTGGTTAAGGTTGACTATTAATGGTGAATCAACTGTCAAACAATCAGACAGTTCTGGCCAAATTATTCAAAATTGACTTTTCTGAGCTTTATATCATGTAAAACTGTCATTCCCTCGTCAAAAACATACCCAAGGTGTTGCTTTGACTCATTCATGTTTGAGAAATCCTTGAATCTCCTGTGGGAGTCACTTGGAGCTGCTTAAACACTTGTTGGTTCAAAACACTGTTTATTTACACAAAGCTCCTCCCTGGAGTTCCAATCCTAAAAAATGTAATGGCAGTTAATTCTAACATTATTATTTAAGCCCTAAGTTTCACATTATGCAGGTATTGTGGCAGAAATAGATGACATTCCTGCAGAGATCAGCTGATAAACCCGACTAGCCATTAGCTGGTCTGTCCCATCAGAATTACTGTTTGTTTCTTCAAACAGAGGTGGTTCAAAGAGCTTTGGTATCTCCAACAGGTAAGTTGGAGTTATGTTTGCTATCGTTTTTAGTGCTAACATTTGTAGACTGTTGTCGTGGCTCGCAACAACAATGGTGTCTGTTTTGTTTCAATTGAATGCATGTATGTTTACTATTCATGTGGGAGTTCTGTCTGTTTTTCTAATATGTTAGCTGCTAGTTTTGTCAATTAGTTGTTGATGAGTTTGTAGCAACCAATGGGTTTTAGCACAGCTACTTTGCCAAAGAAATTCTGACATTTTTTTGGGTTACCGTTCTTTATAATTTGCTGCACAAAGTAAGCTCCGTTTCGAGACTGCTATCCATTAGTTTGAACCTTTGAAACAGCAGATCTTGGGAGAACAACTGTAGTTTTGAACAGACACTGAAGAAGTCTTTTCTTGTGTGTGAAGCATACTGAAGCCCCTTCTCAACAGTAGGAGAATATTTCTCATTCACTTGTCAATTTCTCAGTCAACTGTGGGAATTCAGCAGAGTAATCAGTCTTTCATAACTCGTCTCTTGGACATTTTACTGGAGTTTGTCTGTTGTCAGCTTGTCCTCAGCTGTAACAGTGCCATCTGACAGCAACCTCCATTGATCTCCTGACTTCTACACTGCAGCAACACAACCCTGCGGCTCATTTTACCTGACATCCCCATCCTGGGCACATTACAGTCACTCCTTTTTTCCTCCCAGCCCCTTTGTTGACTGGCCTCCTTTTGGACAGCAGCCAGTGCCACAGACAGTCACACAGAGTGAGCTACGTGAGCGGCATTTTGCATCCCTCCTTTAACCTTATTCATCTCTCACTAACTCTTACCCTTCCTCGAGTTAGCACCCCCAACGGCCCTCTAATTCACAGTGAAGTATAATCCAGTCCCTGGTGCCAATGGCGATGCAGGCTTAATTTCATTATGATGTTTAATGGGCATAGCAACAGACTGGGTTACAAGGCTGTAATGCTTTGTGAGTCCCACTTTGGGGGTGGTTCCCAGAGGCATTCACATTTTAAACAATTATTTTAGCTCTTTTATTTCGGGCCTGTTCCGCCAGCTGCCTTTAGATTTCAGCTTAACTCTTTTCAGCGCACTTGGTTTGTCAGTCCAACACTGATGGATAATTTTTACCTTCCAATTCTTCATCTTCATTTTCTTCTTCAATTACTACTACTCCTACTTCTTTTAAGTCATGGCAGCTATTTGTGAAATTATCATAAAAAATGATACAATTATTTATTGTTGTCAGTGATTAGTTGTTTGTTTCACTCCATCAGTGGCAGAAATTCACTTCTATCAGCCTTGATCATGTTTTGTGTATTGTTAGCTTGGGTTGGGCAATATTGGCAAAAAAGTTAATCACGATTAATTGTGGTATTTAGTCAATAACACTTAATTTGTTTATTAATCCCCTGAAGTACCTGGACACCCTTATGTCTTAGCCACATGACCAATTTAGTGGGAAAGATTTGCTCTTCGGAAAAATCTGTTCCAAATTGTGTCAAAATTACAGACTTCAGGCTATACATCAAATTTTAAATTGTGTTGATAGATAAATAAATTACAGAACTTTTATATATATATGTTCATCATATTTGAAGCGGAGTGGAGCATCAGGCAGAGTGACTGGAGAAATCTCCAGTCACTCTGCCTGCTGGCATTAATCGTATTAATGGTCAAGTACCAAAAAATAATCGATTGTTTTTCTGACTATTAATTGCGCACAATACAATTATGCCCAACCCTATTGTTAGCATATTTAGCGTGTTCATGCTATCATCAAGTCTGAAATATAAATTTAAATGCCCCATGAAATCATAGTTTAAATTCAGAAATGTAGGCCTTTCACATGAAAACTACAGGGGTTAGACAATGAAACTGAAACACCTGTCATTTTAGTGTGGGAGGTTTCATGGCTAGATTGGACCAGCCTGGTGGCCAATCTTCATTATTTGCACATTGCACCAGTAAGAGCAGAGTGTGAGGGTTTAATTAGCAGGGTAAGAGCACAGTTTTGCTCTAAATATAGCAATGCACACGTAAGAGTGAGCTTAAGGTGAATTAAGCTTTTCCACATCTCTCATACACAAGGTTATGAGGAAACTTTTACCAAGGTATTTCTCATTACTTGTTAATATCTTGACTGTGCDAAGTRAAAAGTGACACAATAAGTGAACGTTCAGACGAGTTCAAGTTGATTCATAAAAGACTAWGCAATCATTTATTTACACAAATTGAACAGATCATAAGTTACACTTGATTGTGGTTATTCCTATAACAAGCGTCAGAGTTAAATGAGATAAAACCCGCACCCAAATTTCAATTCACATCAACTCAGATTACTTATATAGAACAGTAAAACGTCAGTTCTGATGTTAACAACCAAACAAATTTACTGGCACTTTTAGCTTAAGTTTTGGCAAATTAAGAACAAGGAAAGGAGGAAAGTAAGAATAGTATGTTACTATGACTTTTACTTTTATCAAAGTGTGGGTCAACCGGAACTGCACGTCTTTTCTAAGCACAGGTTCCACATGACACGTCACTCCGAACACATCAGCTTTACCTGGTGATGACTTCTTAAGGCACCCTCAGGGTAGGAGCTGGCTCGCCTCCGATCAGTCAGGGATTTGATGTCGGCTCGCTTACCGGTCATTGGCGAACAGGTGTTTTTCCAGGTAACTTTCGTCTGTTTCAGTCCAAGCCAGAAAAATTCAAGCCGTATCTGGTTCCTCCTTCCAAAATAAAATTTCCCCTTGGGAGTTAAAAACACACTTAGAGGCTCAGCCTTGGGTTGAGACCACCGGCAGGCATGCCGGGTCCCTGGCTGTGAAGTCTTCCCTAGTTAGCTCATGGGATCAGACTTAAAGCCAAACTGGGGTTTCTCCAGAGAGAATCCCAGCTGTCTTCCTAGGTTGGTATCAGGAAGAAGAGTGTGTCGCTCAAAGCCGTCCGGGTTAGTCAAAGAAACGGAAGAACTTTGGTTCTGCCCTCAGGCTTAAAGATGAGTCAGTGAAAGAAAGATAAAGATTTGCCAGCCGGCGCCAGCCCAAGGTTAAAATTCTGTGGTTATTCAACAACATGATATGATAACCTCTTTTCAGCTTTCTTCTAATAGACTCTAAGAGAAATCACTGCAAAACATTTATGATGATTAATTAACATTTCTGTTTTATAATCAGTTCTGAACCATTCTGTTAGTCCAGATAAATGAAAGATTTTCTCAGGAAAAAACCACAATTATATTACTGTGTTCACAGTAAAATAAAAACAGTGATTTACATAAAAACACAATGAAAACATTGCAATCAGATTCTCTGTGATTTTTTATACCATTATAAATCTTTAAGGCACGATAAAAAGGTAAAGGTAAAAAGGTAAAGGTGCTTTATTTGTCATCAGTGTATATTTCCACACAATGACGAAATTGTGCTCTGCATTTAATCCATCCACACCCAAGTGGAGCAGCGGGCAGCCATGTGAGGCGCCCGGGGAGCAGTTAGGGTTAGGTGTCTTGCAGTTAGGGTTAGGTGTCTTGCTCAAGGACACCACGACATGTGGGTATGGCGGGGAGTCAAACCTAAGACTTTCGGGTCCCAAGCCGGCTGCTCTACCACTACACCACAGCCGCCCCCAGAAAAGAAGTCGTTCCACTTTCCCTGTGACAGTCATTATCATGATTTAACAAATGCATAAACATTCTTAGTTAAACAATAAATGAATCACGAACGGAAGAGATTGTTCTGTCCATTATCTGATTAAGAGAACTGAGGGGTTCTCTTCCACAGTCGGAATGACCTGTCATGGCCTAAATAGAGTTCAGTTTGTGACAGAGTTCCTGTCCTCTCGTCAGGCCTGTCCGAGGCCTGCTTCGAGGCAGTAAATCTTGTTTCTTCACTGGAGGTGACCCCTACACACACAACATTATGGGCGACATACCAGAGTTCAAAAAAGGACAAATTGTTGGTGCACGTCTTGCTGGTGCATCTGTGACCAAGACAGCAAGTCTTTGTGATGTATCAAGAGCCACGGTATCCAGGGTAATGTCAGCATACCACCAAGAAGGACCAACCACATCCAACAGGATTAACTGTGGATGCAAGAGGAAGCTGTCTGAAAGGGATGTTATGGTCTAAAACCAGGTGTTTCAGTTTCATTGTCTAACCTCTGTACTTATGTTGGTTTGTATTTCCTTTGACTGGTCTGGTTGTAGAAGAAGGCCTGGGCCACACTAACACCATCCATCCATCATCTTTACCCACTTTTTTCTTTCTGGGTCACTGGTGCTCATGTCCAGTAGTCACTGTGAGAGGCGGGATAAACCATGAACAGGTTAACACTATTTAAATAAAAACTATTTTAGAATGAAATAACATTATTTAAAATGCTAAATTAGCATACATGGTTTTTGTTTGCCACACTTTGTTTTTACTGTATTTATTTTAAGAACAAAGATGATTTTGGAAGAAAACAAGGAGGTTGAATCAAATGTTGCTACATATTAACCGTGCATGTAGAAATCACAACAACAATAGATCAAAAATCTTGATTTTTGATGTTTAGACCCTCTGGTTTGCTTTGTCTTCATGCTTTTGCTCATATATTTTAATTGTGAAGTAGACAAGTCTTAGGAAGTAGGAGAACAATGTCACATAAAAATTGTTTGTTTTTGGTTCAGAAATTTAAGGAAGAATTACTAGCCCTTCAAACAAACAAACAAACAATAAATAAATAAATAAGCACCTAAATTTGGACATGTTTTTAATTCTGACATTGCAACTGGCCCAGCACAGTTATTTTAGCATTTATTTAATTTATGAGTTCTCTTCTGGACAGAGGTTTTTTTCCAAACTGAAAAAAAGACTTTTCAAAAATATCAGTAGTAATATAATAAACTACTTTAAACATTTTTTGTCCCCGCATAAAAAGTTGCATTTCCATTTTTACAAAAGAAAAAAAAACACTCTTTTCTTGAGTGACTCTAAACCTTGTTTTCATCTTGAGATGATTTATTGCATCATGCACCATCATGCCTTTTCCTCCTCCACATTAGAAATTCATATATGCAGAAAGGATTACTCACAACGCACACACACACACACACACACACACACACACACACACACACAGAACTGTGTTTAGGACAAGAAAAAACAGAACATTTAAAAGTGTGTTGGTGGGTTATGTTTAAAGGCAGTTCTGATAATGTTTACGTGTGTGCATGGTTCTGTTATCCCCTAGACATTTGGGCTGAACAAGGACAAATGATGTAAGATGGACTGATGATATTTGCAGGCATTTTCTTATTCCTTTTTAGTACAGTGCTTTGGCCTGTTTTTCCTCTTTGATTGTTAACTTTGTGTGCTGTGAAATAGATACCAAAATCAAACATTAACGTAAATACAAAGATCTTTAAGACCTGAAAGAAAGCAAAAAGCACCTAATGGGTCAAACCAGTACTTTTCTCATTCTTTCCTTCTTTCAGATCTTGATACAAACCTTCCCTTTTCCACCACTCCATCATTCTCTCACACTTCCTTCATTTCCTTTCCTTTCCTCTTCTTTCCAACGCTCTACTGGTCCCCAAAGTCCCCTTTTTCCTCCACATTTCTTCACCCCATCCCAGCTTGTGATTTCCTCCCATTTATTTTATTTTATTTTTCTCTTTTTTTTCATTTGCAATTACAGTAATATGTAACATCAGGCATGGTGAGATTTAGGGCTTTACCTTACATAACCCTAGGATTTAGCTGCAGGGTTTTAAGGCTTCTCTGAGCCGCTGAGCTGGGGGCAATCGGGCCTCTTTAAATATTTTTAAATGGCTGAAATCCCCAAAGGGGCAATGAGTATGTTGGGATAGGAAGACTTTGAGAGCCTTGATAAAGCCAAGCATCATTTGTTTGTATTAGCGTGGAGCCTGAGCCATTTCAGTTTTGTGAGTAAATCAATGTTGGTCAGTATAGATTTTTCAACGACTGATCCCTACCTTTAGAAATCTGGGCAGTCATTACCAAATGGTTTTTATTCATAGTCTATTTTTCATAAACATTGCAGTGCACTATCAACTATCTATTTGTGGTTGAGTCATGGAGGCAACAGGTCCAAGAGGGGAATCCAGACACACCTCTCCCCAATTCTCCTGGGTCATCCCACAGCATTCTCAGTCAGGACGATACAGAATATAATCCCTCTATAGTGCATTCTGGGTCTGTCGTGGGGTTTTGCCCCAGTGAAACATGCCCGCATAATCTCCAGTCAGCATCTTAATTAGGTGCCTGAACCACCTCAGCTGATTTCTTTCAATGTGAAGGACTAGTGGTTTTACTCCACGCTTAGTCCTGATGACAAAGATCTTCACCTCATCTCTAAATTTGAGTCCAACAACCCTAAAGAGGAAACTGATTTCATTTATTTGTTTCCAGGATCTTATGGCCATAAGTGAGGGTTGGAATTTAGATTTGCCTTTTGGCTCAGTGTTGTCTTCACCATGACCTGATCAATGCCTAATTATTGTGGACAAAACCCAGACATGACTGTCCATCTGTCACTCATCCTACTATCACTTGTGGTTCTGTGATTCCAAGATACTTGAATTCTTCCACTTGATGCAGAGTCTAGTGTACAACACAGTCATCTACCACATCATCTACAAAAAGTATTACTTTACTTTTTGAAAATTACAGTCTACTAGATTGTGAAAAGAAAAAAACAAACCAACTGTGATTAAAGAAATTTGAGAAGTACAGTAGAGTATGTAATATTTGAAGGTAGGCACACCAAAGGGTTGATAAACCTTGCAAGGACCCTCATAGAATTTTGGCCTTACTGTATTAAACAATAAATCCAAATAAATAAATCAACTTATTTTAGGGTCTGCCTATGTTGCATCACAAAGTAAGAACCTCTTCCATCAAAGACATTCACATTGTAGATGACATTGTTTAACTAACACAAATCAGTTGTCCCATGTAACAACACTTGGCTGCTCATATCTAACTTTTAATTAGCTGATTATGTTCAGGGCTTGTTGATACAGACTGTTAAAAAAAAGTCAATAGTTAGGGCTGCACGATATTAGGAAAACCTGTGATGTGCGATAACAGTGCTTAATATTGCAATGATGATATGACTTGTGATAAACGAACAAATACATAAGTATATAGTGTTGATGTCTTTCTACTTTGGGTTCCGAGCAAAACAAACAAACAAAAAAAAAACATCATTGTCATTCCACCATGATTTTTTTAAAATAGTGTATGAAGAGATCTTTCCAATTGGCCAAACACATGAAGGGCTTCGTTTGATTGGTGAAATACTTCAAACTTCCATTTGAGTGACAAAACTCATAAATGCAAAGTTTTGAGCCGACTATTTATTGCAGTTTATGCAGTTTTATGCAATATGCATATTGCACAKGCTGTTATTGCGATGACGATAACTTTTGATATATTGTGCAGCCTTAGCAATAACCACCTTATTAATTTACCAACTGATCAGTCTATCTGTATAATATACACACAAACACATACATCCACCCACCTCAGTATGGTGTTATGGTCTGCTTGTGGTTGTGTTTTTTTAACATGTTTACCAGTTTTTTTTTTATTCTAAACACTCGGTCCTCAATATGCACACCCACGCAGTACCTTTTTCTAAACTTTACATTTTTCCTCCAGAAGACCAGGAGCRGTTAAAGTTTTGAGTTGGAAGTCTGTCCATGTGTGTACACTGAATGGAGACGTGCGTGCATTTAGATATTTCCTTTGGTTACACAGCGCTGTTGGCACTTGAAACATGTTTTTTTATTTGTTAAATTTAATCTGATACAACTTATATTAAACTGTAAAATAGGTACAAGAAGGAGGTTTGGGTTTGGCTCACGCCTTCCAAAGGCTGATTTTTATTCCTCCTTGAAGCAGGCCAAACGGACAGACCGTAAATTTGAAATAATGAACTGACTGGCCTGGCTCGGCGATTGGAGCCAGGAGGGAAGTGAATTGTTGGGACGAGCTGGGTACGGCCAGACAGAAGAGAGAGGAGAGGAAAATAACTTTGACAGATAAGCGTAGCAAATAAAAGCACTAGTAGACGTCATTTGAGGACAGAGCTTTGCATGGGAAGCAGCAGAGGACCATATGTATGACTGTGCTTTAGTACTCAGAAATATGCTCTGAGTTATATAGGGTCAGTGAGGTTACAAGAGTTTCCATGGAAAAGCTTGTTTCTTTAGCTTCTTAAGGCGAGTTTTTAATTTCTTCCTGGCATAGGTTCTTAGCTGGAGTTTTAGAGGTGGTGGTGGTGGTGGGGGGAGTTTTAAGATGTAAAGCTGCTGGAATTAGGGCCTGAGGGGATGACACTGGAGATAAAGCCGGGATGAACCCATTGCGAGTTGCAGAGACCACAAGTGACCGGGTCGCTCGTCATTTTCTGTCAACATGCAGGAGCCCTGACGGTTGGAGGGAGGGGCGAGGAAGGGATGAAGAGAAGATAAGTTGGAGATTAAAGTGAAAGATGGTCGTAAAGGCGGATGAAGTTCTGATGAAATGTTCTTACAGTCAGGTCAGGGTGGAAGGAATGAGTGAAGTTCTGATTAAATTGGTTCTGTTTGCTGTTTTTCCTCTCTCGCTCAGCGTTTCGCTCTTCGCAGTTACTGCTATTTTTCAATCCACTTTACTGGTCTCCCTGTGCTTTAACGGGCCTTTAAAAGCAGCTACAGCTGCAAAAGAAAGTATCACTGGGAATGAGGTGGTCAGGGAGGGACGGGGGAAGGAAAGGAATGGGAATTGAATCATGAAATGAGGACCATATTTCCATTCAGTGCTGAAATGTGGACTTTCCATTTTGTGGGGATTTGGTCTTTCTCTCCTCTCAGTTTCTTCCCCCTCTGTGTTGTTGAACGGCTTCTCACAGCTGTTTATCAGTCGTTGTCTGTTTTGTTTGTCTCTTCCCAATCCCCCAACACCGCCACCACCACTCATCTGCAGCCACAGCACCCCCACCCCCCTTCATTTTTACTTTCAGCCTTTTAGGTCATGTAAACTTGGTTTCTCGTCATGCTCTTTGTTTTCCACCGCCGGGCGTCTCTGCTTTTGATTAAAGTTCGACAAAGCAGCAGACCTGGCTCTCGCTCACGCTCAACTGTAACTAACTGAGACGCCATTTCACTTTCCTCTGCTCCCTCCCCTCGTTTTGTACTTTCCTCCTTTCTGCAGCAGTTTGTTTAGGCCACGCGGCTCTGCGAAAACTTCCCTTCCAGTGTTTGTTAGGCTTTTTGTTTGGAGCATCTTGAACTGATATTGCTCCCCTCCCTCCCGGTGTTATGACCACTACAAAGCAAACCTTTTTATGTGTGTGTGTGAGTGTGTGTGTGTGTAGACCAAGCGTAAACCTCTGTCTCAGTCACACAAGCTTAAGTCCTGGCCTCAATACAAATTCTATCTGTAAAAAACTAACCCAGCTAACCTCACCTGACAAACTCTGATTCACTCTCTTCATACAGATTTTGCCACAGTCTCTTCCTGCTCTTCAGCCTCTGACCTCAGCATCCTTTAGATCTCTCCTCCTCCTCACTGCTGCTGCCTCAGCCAGACACGCTGCAGCTGAGTGGGCCGCAAGCATCTGTTTACAGTGCTCCTTCTGCAGTGTGAGATAATGATGGCCAGATACAGCCCACAGTTAAATAAACACGTTGCCACCTCCCTGCTGCAGTCCCCGGTTCACTCAGAGTTTCACTACGGAGGGTCTAACAGCAGCTCCAAACCAGGAGGCTGTAACAGTCTTCATAAATACGTTGCCTTCGATGTTTTCATTGGACGAATTTGGGTCTGGAAAACAACCCTTACACTCGTGGGGAATTGCCATAGTCATGTGACCTAAGGTTGCACAATACGATCCATCTCCAGTCCAGCTGTGTGGAACATTGGGTGTCCAAAACAACTAGAACAAGGTTATGTATAGAAAAGAAGAAGCTTTAACCTGCTTCAGTGCCAGATGGATGAGAATTACTCTTTCTGATTTGGGTCAAAAAGAATCACAGAAAGCCAAAACAATTTTTCTGAGTTATTTATAGCGCCCAGCGAAATCTGGTTTGTTTTTCCCAAAGTCTATTTTCTATGTTCTATGATGCAACTACATTTTTTYAACCTTAATCCTTTTAACCTTTCAACAGTTCAATAGAAATTAAGCATCCACAATTTGATGACTATTAAAACAGGRTTTTTTTCTCCAGCAAGGTGATTTCCAAAGATCTATTGGCTAAAACCTTGGCTTAAAAGCACAGTGTGTAGGATTT
>NW_013952455.1:501682-504822 GCF_001266775.1 Austrofundulus limnaeus | reverse complement strand
TTAGACATGTTTTTTTTTTATTGCCATTAGTGATTACCTCAATTTCGGCTAAAAGAATTGACAAAATCCTACACACTGTGCCTTTAATGTAGATTGTTTCCCTATGTTTTTACCTCAGAGTCTCTTGTTTTGCTCTGACTGAAAAGATGCAWCTTCCCACTCCACCTCTTCCTATGAGCCTGGACATGTGCAAAGATATAAACCTGAYAAGTTACTTATTGGTGACATATTTCAGATAATTTTATTTTCATAAAAACCAACAGCCTGTAGCAGGAAAATGATTTTAGACTGATGGAATTGGAGCATAGATGCCAAACACAGAAACAGTTGTGCTCAAGTTGTTTGACTGAGCTATTGATTATCAAAGTCAACTTGGCACAAAAAGTAAGGAAATTTGTGTTTGGATGAAAATTATTTTAATGTAACAATGTTTCCTATACATTCATAAAGCCTGTTTACTTCAACAAAAATGGTGCCACATTTGTTAGAAAAATGCATCTGGAGCAGACCTGAGTACGTTAGACCAATGCAAACCTGTGGAACACTCAGTGAGTGTTTATAGCTGAAAAARGCTGCTTGACATGAGCAAAAAAGATTTAGCAAGTTTTTCAGCTCWGCTGGTTAACCTACAAAAACACTTTCTTAACGAACGTGACACCATTTTAAGCAGAAGTGAACTCTTACGATGGTTAGTTATTGCAAGAAAGCAATGAATAGGTATTTGACCAATTACTAACATTCTTGCAGTGAACAAAACTTTCAGCTGGCTTTATTGTTTTCTAAGGGTGTATTCACACCTGACAAATTAGGTCTGCTTTAAACGGACCAGAGTTTGTTTCCTCTGCTTGTCCGAACCTTTTATGCAGGTGTGAATACGCTCATGAACCCTGGTCCAGATCAAGCAAACAGACCGAAACCTACTTTTGAGGTGGTCTCGGTCCGCTTCCAAACAAACTCTGATGTGGTTCTTTTCTGATGTGAATACAGATTAAAACTTAAATCTCTTCTGATGTCTTTGAATACAAAATAAAACTGTAACGCAYGTTCCTCTGAAGAGAGTTGAAACTCCTGGATATATGGGAATGTGTGTTGGTGTGTGCGCCTTATGCTCGGACTATAAATCGCTGTGTGTTTTCCAGCGAAGCTGTCTGGAGGCAGACAGAGCAGCCGTGATGACAGCTGAGATGGAGACTGAACCGTAGTCCAGGCTCTGGGGAGCCGGTGTGTTCTGGAGAACTGGCTGTCACATGTTAATCTAAGGAGTTGGCTTTTTTCTGCTCGCTTGCGTGCATAAAATATACGCTCATTGTCATGCGTCATCACACGGAGAGTTGAGATATATACTAACCTRTGTGCACACATCACTGCCCTTTAGCCACAGGGTGTAGTTGGAATCTGTTAAAGCATGCTCTTGCACCTGTTCCTCACCTGAATCCACTCACAGATCCCGTGGGGGTCCCCTCGGGCTCCTCGGGGGCGTCAGGAGATCCCCCTGCGCACAATGAAACATACGCACATTACTGCAGGTGGAGTGGAAAATATTACATCATCTAAACTGGCTCCTTTTCTCATTTCATCTGTCCAGCATCCTCCTCCCTGCTGTTTMTCTTTCTCTGTCTCCTCATGTCATCGAGCTCGTCCTCATTCTCCTTTTATTTTTATTTTTTCCAGCTTGCTTCTTCYCCGTTTTATCTGTATTTTTTGTTCTTTTTTTTGTTTTGTTACAAAGCTCTGGCTGAGCTGTAGCCAGAGATCCCAGAGGCGCAGTGTGAAATGCCACACATTACTGAGCATTGGCCAGACAGATGTAGATTCATCTGGCTCTGCCGTCAACGGGAACATCATCTCTGTTTTATACCACAGAGCYGACCACAACAGGGCGGCAATGGTGCTAACATTCTACTTTTTTTAACAGAGAAAGAGGATTTTCAGTGGAGCTCCGACTTCTTACCTTTGACATAATCCCAAATTTAGCTTTGTTACTGCTTTATTCTGCACTTTTATTTMTTCTCTGAGCCTCAGATTTGAAATAGCTTTGCTTTAGGCTGGTGATGCTTACTGATAAATATGTTTCTGGCTAAGGGGATTTTAGCCTGTTTAATCTCGCTTCACTGTGTTGATTCTGTTGAGAGGACGGAAGAAGGGTTTTACAGCTTTTATCTGGGTTAATAAGTTAATAGATGGATTGATAAATGGTCTGTATAAAGCTCCAATTATCAGCTTTACAGAAGGAGAGCCTGAGTGAAGCCATAAGCTGTCCGAACTAGGCTAATCCTCTGGGTGGGACGCGTATGCCTTTGGAATCACTTGTGCTGCTGATCTGATTGGGTCAAAGCAGCAGTAGGTGTGTGTCATTATGTATACRAGGCTACTACAGCTATCTGCATCCTGCTGATGAGTGTGGAATAATAAAAACTTCAAGTATATTTGAAGAGTGACTTGTCAGCCATGTATATTTTAACATCTATGCGCTTTCTATGGGAAAGCTCAATAGGATTTTGAGACTTAATAATTTAAGGTGACAGCATCCTGGGTAAGACGAGACAGGCAAAACTGAAGATAAACATTCGCGTAAACTGGATGAAGTATCGTATTATTGTCTCACACAATGATTATTATTTTTYATCAGTGTTTTTTATGTAGAATGTGCAGTATGACAAATTTAAAAGACACTTCATTTCCAATTTTAAAGAGAAATTCTGAGCTCCGATACAATGGAAGTCAATGGGAGTTTGCCCTCAATCTGAGGGATATGAGAGAAAATGGTCRATCTTATAGCAGCGAGAGACACACATGGTAAAAGAACACAAAAATATATAGGCCTTAATGTAAACATTTAGAAAACAGTAGAAAGTTTATGGGCGTAAGAAGAGTTTATTAAAATTTTGGAAAGTTTAAACAGCTCAACAATTGGTGTGACATCATATTCTTGAGTTATCATTTTATTCAATTCAATTCAGAAATACTTCATTGATCCCAGAGGGGAATTAGATGTTGTAACTCATTTAATTAAAGGGACAATATCATGTAAAATAAACTTTTTTTGAGTTTTATATCCAACACATTCTCACTCCCGAGTCGTCACATATTGACGTTTTTCAAAGGTCCCTTTGCGTCCAATTTTGACGCATCAGGTACCC
>NW_013952455.1:496468-497628 GCF_001266775.1 Austrofundulus limnaeus | reverse complement strand
TGACGTCCGGAAGGATATCACAAGATATGAACAAGTGTTCATATCTTCAGGAACAGGAACAAGTGGTCAGTGTCAAGGTGATACAGAAAATAAGAATTCCACAACACACACCATGTCACAAAGCGATCCTCCAGCTCTCTGTACTCAGCTTCCTGTCCAGAAGAGTCTATGACATAGGGTTGAAGATAAAACATCTGAGGTTTGACAGGAAAGCTTTGGGTCAAAGGAGGATGGGATGTCTGTTTGGCTGGGGGCAGGAGAGGAGTGATTTCATTGAGTGATGCTTGTACTGTGGAGTCTTTTTGACTTTTAGAGCTCAACAAAGAGGGCAGGGTTTTCACACATATTTCACCAAATAGTTGTGTTGGCAGACATACWTTGCAATTTTTTGCAAGTTTTGACGGTGCTCAATGCTGTACCGCCACCAAAGCATTTAGCATATTGTAGGCTATTTTGTGGTTGATTAACTGGCTTTTAGATACAGTCTTATATTTTATACTTTGTGATTAATTGCAATGATATGACATCACATCCGGGGTGTGACCAAGTGCTATAAAAACTTTGGAATATCTCATGATTGGGGCCATTTTATCCTCTCAGAAGGGATGGACTACAGCTCTGTGATAGTTTTTATACRTGTGTGAATAAACATTCAAGKCTGAGTACTGGACGGGCTTCCTGTGCCTTATTCAGGTTCTCATTGTGCACAATTCCCTTCAATATTAGTTTTGATTAAGCTGCACATTTTAACTTCAACTGTGTGTGGATCTTTCTAAAGTTGCACGARGTGTACTGAATCAATAATTGTAACAAAAACAGAAGAATGAGTGTATAATACTAATGCATTTTCAATGTATATGCATTGTCACCCTTAAATATGGTATAAGGTGTATTTTAGACTTTTATGCCTTTAACCGCAGCCCTGGCTGACATGAATCGTCTCTCCCTGTGTCTGGTATACCGGTGAAAGAAAGAGGCTGGTGTGTTTATCAGTGAACATGTCAAAGACGGGAAGCGCTGGACGGTTATTTACTCACCTTATCAGACTGAGAGATAAAGCCAGCTTTGACACAGACGACGGACAGCTCCAACGCTTGGTCACGCACACAAACACTGTAAGACTCATTAATTCAAGTGTGCACTCGTCTGCAGCAGTCTGT
>NW_013952455.1:492200-495867 GCF_001266775.1 Austrofundulus limnaeus | reverse complement strand
GACCTATCTGGTCTACTTGAGAAAAGCCTCCCACAACTTTAGGAGGAAGCAGCATGCAAGCAGCTTCCATGTAATTCTTATGCCAGAAATATAAATGGTATTTAAATAGAATGGCTGCACATTATACATTTTTAAATATGTTTTTTAAATTAATTTAGGCTGAAAAATAGTTCTCAAAATACAAGAAAACATTTTTCATACTGTATGTTTTCCTTGTCTTCCCTAATGTTGCTTATCATCAGTAACATCTCATTTAATTGCTTGTACCAAGAATAACTGTAGCCATGTGTCATGGTCGTGTGTAGGTGTCACTAGAAGACCTCGCTAATGTGACCAGACGAAAACTTACAGATTGTTTGGCTTTTCCTGGCACAAGCTCAGATAATCAGAGCATCTGTGTTTTCTAAGTTCTGCCTGATTGTCTTCATTATATACAAGTGCATGTTTTGTAATAAATAGGCAGCTGTAGTTTCTGGCTTTCCATTTTACACTGATGCACAATTTTGTCCTTGTTTGATATCCAGTCTTTTTGTTTTTGTTTTTTTAGAACATTTGCAGTTTTAATTTAATACTTTTTAATCTGTGCATTAATCTAGAACTGACATCCCAATTTAAAAAAAATCTCTTTTTTGCTCTCATTGTCACATTTCACAAAATATTTCTGAACCAGTATTGAGACGTGACCTTTTTGTGTTAGTGTGGTTTTTTTGTAAGGATTGAGGCAGGATAAAAGGTTAATTTGCTGTTATGCTGCTTAGCCTCCAAGGGAGGTAGTCACAGAGCTGAAAGAGTTGGTATGCGTAAGGATAGGCTGGCATCACGGTTTAAAGAAATGATGTAGTAATGATGAATTACAGTATCATGGGAGCTGGGAATAAACTTCATGTCAACATCACTGCGTTATAAAGCACATCTCTTATGATTCCACCTCATTTATGAAAGCTAACCTTGTTGTGTGCAACTGGTTTGATTGATGATTTTTGAACGACCAGAAACAGCTTAAAATTTTTTATAACTTTGTTATTATATGCATATCGTTTGCCTCATAGCATATATGCCTAAGTYATTTGTGAAAGAAAGCCAGAAACTACAGATGCTCTGAGGCCAATGATATATAAAAGTCCCAGGGTGGCATAGTTAGTAGATATATCAGCTAGGAAGGTTGCAGGATCACATACCAGCCTGAGACCTGTCTGGGTGAAGTTTCATAGTCTCCCTATGCTTGTGGGTTTTAATTGAGTACTCCAGTTTATTCTCACAGACCAAAAACGTGCTTGTAAGCCTAATTGGTACCTCTAAATTGTTTTGTCTTATGCGTGAATGGTTGCTTGTCTAGTTTTTCTTGCTGTATTTTTCAAGATTCTCTCCTTTTGCTATTACCATGCTCTACATACCTCCCCAGTACAGCTCATGCCTGGTGTCAGGATGCAGCTACATGCTAGGAGGACAGTATGACATTACCATCACTTCTGTGTTAGGTGGTTTTAATTTTTTTTCCCACAAAACAAGTTGAAGCTGGTTCACAAGGCAGGATAATAGTGCAGATTTTTGCCCTTCCAACAATATTAAGGATGCTCAGATTATTATTTATTTTTATTATTTATTTTTATTTAACCAGCAAGTCCCATTGAGATTGCAGATTTCCTTTTCAAGAGAGGCCTGGGCCTGAAGGCAACCTATTGTACATGTTTTTGGGGGTGGGGGAAGCTGGAGTACCCGATGGAAACCCACACAAGCTCGAGGAGAACATGCAAACTCCACACAGAAAGACCCCAGGTCCGAACTTAATTATCGTGATGGCTCTAAAGATAATTTTAGCAGAGCTTCCTGCCGTGTGTGCTGAGTTATGAGTGATCTAGTCATCTCGGAAGGACGTTGGGACCGCTCAAATCGGGGATATTAAACATGCTGGATTTTTTTTTGCCTGATATTCCWGCGTGTGGCATCCACCCGAGAACAAACAAGCTCACAACCTGTTGAATGTGACGCGTAGCCAATCAGAAAGCGAGGTGATGCAAATACGGAGGGGAATCCAAAATACAGAAGACATAAAAACTGTCATGACTCACCAGAAAGTCCAATGAACATTGACGTAATTTTGAATTGTTTTTCCCCTGTTTCCCTGTTTAAAACAACATTGCTTCTTTCTTGTCTCAAAGGTTTATTTAATCAGAACTCACGTCCAATCCCTGGAGGCCACACAAAATTTTTCTCCTGACGTCTGAATTCTTGCGAGATTTCAAGAAGTCTCACGTGATTTCACATCTGACTTCTTAATATTTATGAATGAAATCTGTTGGTGTGTGGTCTCTTGCCGTGTGGCTGCATGACCAAACCTGGTATATCCATGATTTTTTATCCTCACGTGTGGTGTCTCTCAGTATTTGAAAATTGGCCAACAATTTTAAAATCTTGCCATGTGATCCAGGCCTTAGACATGAGACAGAACTCATTCAAGTAGTCAATAGTTGTGTTTCCATTGACCATGAAAATGTGCAAATAAGAATTTTGAAAATAAATTTGCTCAGTGGAAACACGTCAATTTAAAAAAAAATTAAGTTTTTTGACAAAATGTTTTTGCTCTTGGAAGAGGTGGTTTTTCGGCCGTATCAAAATTGATGTATTTCACAAAACTACAACGGAAACACTTTGTTCGCATCACGGGAGTCAGGTGATCAAGAACCGGCTGTTTCTACTGGTGAAAAGATGACGAAGAAGAAGATAAAAGGAAGTAAAAGTAGTAGTGAAATCACCGAAGTAGTAAAAGAAAGTAATAAACTCACCAACTACATTTTCCAAAAAACGCAGCATATGTAGCCACTCCCAAGTATAAGGGGCTTGTCACTCGAAAGCCTCGATCAGATGCCGACATGTCCTCTGATGGCTGATGATGAGCGCTAGTGTCGTGGTAGCAATATGCTATGTGTTTACATCCATTGTCGCCATGTTTGTAATGACTTATTACGAGAACAAACGTATTCACRCGTGACTTTAATAGTATTTTTTACTTAATGGAAACACCGCAATTGCTAAACTGTGTTTTTTATACATTAACAGAATATCGACAAGGTTTTGCACACATTTGCAAAGGAAACGCAGCTACTGACTCAGCCATGCTAGTTCCTGCAGTTCCATGTAAAAGTTCCACTGCCTCTGTTGCCACAATGATAATAAATCACCATGATCTTTCTGTGGAAGTTCTGTGCATGCTTAGAACCATCATGAACCTACGTATCATGCTCTATCATATGTAATATGAATCCCACTTTGTTCCTAATACACTCCTGAAGACTTTGCCAYGACACTCTAAAGACTATCCACCTTTTAGTTGATTTCTTAAAGCATTGTCCAGTCTGAAAGGGGCCTAAAAAGGGAGTTTTTCTCAGTCACTGGCAAATTTTTGAATATGAAACCAAGCTTGTGCGTAAAATATCACAATGTTTAAGATTTAAACAGAAGAACCACACATACGCACAGTTTTATTGCCCTGGAAAGAATATGCTTCTGAATATTTAGACTTTTATGTTCATACACACTTTTAGTCATAAAGTTGTCTCATGTTTTATGTATCTGGACCCAGGTGCTTCTGTGTGTGCACACCTGTACATGTGTAGTTAAGTGTGTGTGTGTGTGTGTGTGTGTGTGTGTGTGTGTGTGTGTGTGTGTG
>NW_013952455.1:488447-492190 GCF_001266775.1 Austrofundulus limnaeus | reverse complement strand
GTGTGTGTGTGTGTGTGTGTGTGTGTGTGTGTGTGTGTGTCCCAGATGAGATAAGATTTACCCAGCAATATAAAAGGTCAAAAACGCAATAAGTATCCTGATTTGGAGTCTGAAACAGTCCCACACAAACAATGACAGAGTACTTCGCGCAAAAACACACAGGTGATTCACAAATCATGCGTGTTGTATTTTAAGAATCCACCAGCCCCATCCAGGGAGGATGTTGAGTTTTACATGGTCATTCATCGCTCCCCCTAATTCATTAGTCCAAATGAGCATTTATGCAGAGCACACATTATTTTTACAGGCCCGCTTTATGTGTTTGTGTGRAGTTTTACAACCCTCATAAAACACGTTCTCCAAACCCTGGATAGTTTTGGGAGCGTTTATTTGCTTAGTTCACAAACCCTAAAAGAATAAAATAAAAAGCTCCAGTGTTTTCTGGCTCATGCTGCATCAGACTGAAGGCTAGTTTTTATAAGTAAGGATGACGATGCAAACAATGTTTTTTCTTGACTGGCTTTGTACACAAATGACATCATTTGAACATTGCTAAATTGACTGTACCAAGAAGGTATAAAAAGTCTAACTTTCAGGAAAATAATACTGTCATTGTCGTTGGTAAACAATCTACTCAACTTGATTGACTTGCAAACAGATGGAATTGTGGAACTGTTTCTTATCGACTCAGATGTTGGTAGCATAATTAAAATTCTCTTCTGCAGATTAAATGTTGGCAGGTGTTGTTTCCATCATCTTTACCTGCTGTTTCCTTCCCGGGTCACAGAAGTCACTGTGCGAAAGATGAAGTACACACTGGACGGATCTCAAGTACATCACAGGACCACATAGATATAAACAAGGCAAATAACCATTCACTCTCTCACTCAGGGACTAATTTACCAGTTCGGCTAACTTGAGTGTTTTTGGTATGTGGGAGGAAACCAAAGTACCCCAAGAAATCCCACACATGCACAGAGAGATGGTGCAAGTCCTACCCAGAAAACTCCCCGGCCAGGTTTTGATCCTGCAGCCTTCTTGCTGAGAGGCAACAGCCCTACCAGCTGTCACCGTGCCGCCTTGTTGCACCACCTCTCATCACAAATTCTTGGACTATGTGTTTGTTCAATTTATCTTTAAAGAAAATAACTCAGCGTATGAATCCAAAATAAAATAAAAATAGTTACTTTGCCATGTTGTATAATGTACATAATGTAGATGTGGAGAGATGGCCACGCTTGTGCCAATTAGGCTGCAAATGTTTCCGTCCACCTGATCAGGACCTCTAGTCAATCCAAAAGTTCACTCCTGTTGAAYTGATATATTTACAGCTTCAACACTATTTATGAATCACACACATGTTGTTTAAACAACACTGCTACTAATTTTGTCTGTCTTCTTCTCTGTTTCAACCTTTGATATCTTTTCAAGCATATTGTAGTATGCATGGATTTTTTCCAGGTACTCCGGTTTCCTCCCACAGATCAAAAACATGCATGTTAGAGTAAYTGGTAACTAAATTGCCCAAGATGTGAGATAGGGTGTCAATARTTGTTTGTCTCGTTTGTCTTTATGTGATTCTGTGATGGACTTATAACCTGTCTAGGGTGTCTCCTGCCTCTCACACAGTGGCTGCTGGAAATGGGTACCAGCTCCTTGCAGCCGAGAAAGAAAAAAGCGGGTAAAGAAAATAGATGGATGAATGGATTTTTTTTCTCTTATAAATTGTTGGTTTGTACAAAGTTGATTAGAGGCATGAAAGGGCTTAAAATGTGACTTTTAAAACAAAACAACTTTATTAAAGGTACAGTGTGTAGGATTTGTTGTTTTCAGCGACATCTAGTGGTTGAGTGGTTGAATCATCCTCCCTGGTCCTCCCCCCACCCCCACTCCCCGCTTCCAAACGCAAAGGAGTTGCTACGGTGTCTCTCAGGTGTCAAAAACCTTTGATAATTCCAACTATGATGTCTACCAGCAGCTTCAGGGCTAGTGATGTTTCAAGTGGTAAGATTATGAGCTTTAATAAGTAAAATTATCCCAGCTACAATGACAGACAGCAAATATTACATTTATAGTATTACAACTAAAACCGTTTTTGACGCCGCCACCGCAGTTTGTCCTTCATGAGCCTTCGTAGACAAGATGGCGGTGCAAGATCGCGGCTGCCTGTGTGGCGACCCGCGACCATGGAGATATAAACAGCTTTTTATAAGGTAAAAATAATAAACCAAGGTCTTTGTCTGCAATGATTAGACATGTTTTTTTTAATTATTGTCATCAGCGATTATCTCAATTTCGGCTAAAAAACTTGACAAAATCCTACACACTGTGCCTTTAAATCTGTTTCAGACTTAAGTTCATGAGTGATTTTTAGTCAGTACTTTAKTTTTTATTATAAATTCATTTGAAAGCACCCACTGGACTATAAAAAGGACATAATGGTAACATCGTTCATCTTGACAAATTGACAAAAAAGAAGCAAAGCAATGACTTATTTTGAGGGTATATCWTTTCACCCTTTCACTTGCCTATCTGAACTCTGTCCGCTGGTCCGGATGAGACKCTGCGGGGAATGATGGTAACGTTCCAAGTCAAAAGTTCACAAGGTCGCACTTTCTTCTCCCACTTTAAGTCCCACAGTTCAAGCAGACAGAGCTGAGGTATGAGTGACAAGCCATTAAGGTGGGGGTTGGTTATATTTTGACCCCTGTCTCCCAGCTACAGCTACCCTTCTATGTGTGAAGTGTATTATTTAGAGGTACTGTGAAGATAGCTTTGCACCATTACCCYGTTGGCAGACTGATGGCACTGCCTGGCGGTGGCGTGTCGTGTGTTTGCTTTTCCTCGACCCCCTCCCTCCACCCCTGCAGTGTTGGGTTTGATYGTGCCCCTTCTCTTGCCCAGTGCCCCCTTTTTGTGCCCTCCTCTCCTGCTCTGCCAACAACTCTTTCTTTCTCCTTTTATTCTCCCTTCTCACGTCTTTCTCGTGGAGGCAAAACGTTCCCACAGCTCTCACAATCCAACCACCGCCATCACCCCCCACCCCTACGTGCACACTGCCACCCCCACTCCTCACTCCCCTCTTCCCCTCTCTCTCTCTTTGTCTTTTCTTGTCTCAACCTCTCTACTCCGCCTGCCTTTTCTTTATTTTAGCCTGTTACCCACCTTCTCCTTCTGTGTCTCTGACCTCCCTCCCCACCACCACCACCACTTTTCCCTGGCATGAGGCTGGCATCACATGATCCACTATTCCCACTTGTGCCCAGACCCTTCTGTGCACACACACACACACACAYACACACACATGCATAAATCCATGGGTAAACCAAAATGGCAGTCAGAGTGCAGCTGCGTGGCTCATGTCTTTCATTCAGAACTGTTAAACCCAGTTCTATACATTCAGCTCCTGCTTCGGTTTCCACGAAACTCAATATAAACATCATCACCGGAGCTGTGTAAACATAAGCAAAACGTCTGGGTGGTTGGTGCTTTTCAGGGGTTGAGACATAAAAACCCAAAGATTTGGCAGATATGGAAGAAGTCTCTCGGATTTGTGTTGGAATTTGGAGTTCTGTCTCTTCGGAGTCACGGATATTTCATCTTCTGGTCGGAATTTTCACTGAAGCCCGATACGCTGGAGAGACTTCAGCTCTCGCACCAGCCCGCCCTTTTCCCTTCTCGATGAAATCTTTCCCACTGCTTTCTGCAAGACACAGATTTCTTTAGCATGTGTTGCTGTCGTT
>NW_013952455.1:482328-488326 GCF_001266775.1 Austrofundulus limnaeus | reverse complement strand
CACACACACACACCTCCATACACACACACACCTCCTGCCAACAGAGTGACATCTGCAGGCCGAGCGCAGGAACGACACCGCCCCTTCCCCTCTCACTCGTTGCATTATTTTTCTTCAATTCTGTAATGTTTCTGTTTAAAGGCGCAGGAAGGGAATTTCATATCTGAGCATAATTTTCTAAAATAGTCGAAGCTTTGAATGTTTGCGTTAAATCAGTTTTTCCCGACCCGAGGAACCCCCCACCCCCGTTGTCCTCCCATGTGTCTCCGACGCCCCCTCCCCTCACCTCCCCATGCCCACCCTGTCTCTGTACATCACAGCTCATCAGCAAAGGCAGAGATAAAAGAAACGGGGCAGAGGGAGAAAGGAGGCATGGGCAGCCAGCCAGCCCTCCCGCCCCCCCTTCATCCTTCTACCCCCTGCCCTCGTCTCTCTCCCATGGTTGATTCCCTTTAGGCCTCCTTCTCACCCCCCTCTCACCCCCTGGCTCCCCGGCTCTGTGCGGCGTTGGCACGGAGAGGGCGCAGGCGGCACACAGACGGCCACGCAGATGGGCAACGGGCAATGCAGGGCTGCCTCCCCACACCTGCTCCTTGCTGGCACGGGGCTCGGGCCAGGCGGCCTCGTACTACACACACAGACACGCACACACAAGCACAGATGTGCAACTAACGCCGAATTCTCCCTCGATTTATTGAACTTTCCCACATATAGGCGTAGAGTTTTGGGGGCGAGGAAAGGAGGGGTGTGCACATGCAAATCCTCCCACAAGCTGCTATAGATGCTGCACACGTATGTGTTTTAATAAAAGAACGCCGTCTCCCTCCCACACCGCGCCACTCAGCCTGTCAGTCACAGATGTTTACACGCTTATCTCCAACTGTGGCTCAACATGTGCTCTCCAGAAAATTTCTTCGCACACAATCACAAACATATACGAGACACAATCTCACATCCACGGCCGCCGAGTGATGTATTTATAGGCCCGCACCCACACATTCACACTTCGGCACTACGAGCACAGAGACACGTTTCACAATTAATCACGTCGCCCCATGCTGCGCTGTCACATGGAGTTACATGCCAGACAYTCGGTAAACTACGCAGCGATGCACCATTGTCACTTTTCCACCAAATGTGGTCACGGAGATTGATTTGGGCAGACTTGGAAAGACGCACCGACGCATCGGAGGAGATGAGAAATTTGCGAGCCCGTTAGCCCGTAACTGCTATGTTGTTGCGACCACCGCCGTGCTGGCGAATGTGCCAGAGTTTTTCAGAGCTGGTGGTTTAATAGGTAGGGTGTGGAGAAGGAAGCCAAATAAGCTTCCCAGAAAGGTGCCAGAAATAGCAAAAAGGAAAATCCATCTTTAAACAGAAAACCCCTGGTGTTTTTTCTTCCSTTTGTAAAAGCTCGGCCTTAATTTGTGGGGTAAAATGAGCCGATCCAATAAATGAGCAGTCATTTCAGTTACAGAACAGAAGTTAATTCTGATGTGACACAAGAAGGTATGTCYTATCCATTACCTTGTTTTATCTTAGAGACACCAAAGAACTGCTTCTGTATTTAATATTTATTAAGTGTGCCCATGCAAAAGCATTGAAGCTCCCTTATTTGGCTATCTTTCTGCTATGGTTTTTAATTTGGTTCTCCTCTTTTTGAAAACCCATTAAAAATACATCAGAATATTTGGCTTAATCTTCAAGTGTTCCGTGACWTTTGATAGCAATACAATATACATCTATCAATTATCCTTTACATGCTTCTTCCTTTCAGGGTCACGAGGGTCACTAGTGCACCCGATTCAGTTGTTCTCATCCATTAAATGGATGTTATTAGCTGTTATCAGTCCCATAGAATAGCTTCAGGCTGTCGGCTGGTTAATATGGGGCATAAAACCACTAACGTTTTGTATGCAGTCTAGTTAATAGTGGTTAAAGCTCACAGTGAGAGGGACGGGGTACACCCTGGACAGGTTGCAAGTCCATCCATGTAGAGACAAACATTCTTTCGCTCTCTCACTCACACTTAGGGACAATTTAGATCAGAGGTGCCCAAAGTGGGGCCCGTGGGCCAAAATTGGCCCGCCAAGCCATTTGATTTGGCCCACCAGCAGTTGTCCTGGCTAATAGGTTGTAATCTCTTGTCTTATGTAGAAACACCATATTTCCACTTAATCTTTTCAACCATTGATCCAGCTACAGTATATAAAATATAATGCAGTAGATTTAACTCAAGATTCAACATAAAATAGAACTATAATAGATATTAAGATTAGATTTAAGCACACATCTAGATTTGCAAACTTTATAAGACCGAAAATACTCAAATTTTAATTTATGAAAAGTTCCATGAGCCATTAATGCCTGAGCATACGTCAGGTTTTCTCCACATCCATGGGCTGAAAAAGCAAAAAATAAATTTAAAAATATGTGGGCCATCACACTGGCTGCTAGCTTAATCATAAAAAATAAATCAACTTTACTTAAGAAGTATTTGCATTTCATGTATTATATGCATTTGGCCCTCAGCCCTCAGATTGATTTTAATTTGGCCCTCTTAAAGAAAATGTTTGGGCACCCCTGATTTAGATTTACCAATTAGTCTAACAGTCATGTTTTTGGCCTGTGGTAGGAAACCAAAGTACCTGGAAAAAAACACGCATGCATGAAGAGAACATGCAAACTTTAACCGGAAAGGTTGTCTGCTGGGATTCGATCGTCAACTTCTTAGTCAGAGGCAACAGCTSTACCAACTGAGCCAACGAGCCGCCTCAATTCAATGTGTACCGTAGATAAGATTCTCCAAACTATTTTCCCAAACCCTACACACAGCAATGAACATGTGGTCAAATAAGTGAGAAAATTAAATACTTGTCAGAGCTCTATAGCTCAGCCATACATTATATCATTCAAAGTTTAAATTGGTCACAAAAACTTGGATTTTGCATGACTGTCGGTRTTTTAATAGTTTGCACAACTAAACTGATGAATTTTTAAAAAAAATAACTTTAAATGTGTCTAAAAGGCCATCCAGGCAGAGCAGTTTTTAGAAACACACTTTTTTAATGCTGGAAATTGGACTTTATAGTTTGAGTATGTTGTAAATCCTATGTTTCATTCTAATCTTTTATCTAAGCCTAATAAACGTTTGTGTACTGCTTACTTTGCATTGCTTTWATGTGCAGAAAAGCCTGGCCAGTGACAAGGATTGAAAATTATCTGTCTGTCAGAAGTCCAGTAATCAACTTAGAGATAAAATGTTACTCTAACCTGTCACAATAATATGATTGCACTGTCCCTTATGAAAACAACAGGAAAAAAACTGTTTCAGTCTTGCTGAAAACTAACCCCGAGTACAAAAAGTAATTTATTAGTAGTGCAATAAAGTAAATGTACTTAGTTACTATACACTTCTGTGTATACCACAATATTGTCACTCCGCCCAAGCTTTGCTTAGATTATTAGATAAAAAAAAACTTTATTAGGCTTTAGAGAAGACTGTTTATGTATGTAGGGATTTTAGGCAGCAGCTCCGTTTGACCCCCTTTAAGCTTTCTTCTGCAGTATTCTAGATTTTATTTAGTCCTTGAACAAAAATGATCAAATATGTTGTACTGTAGAATGCATGTAGGATCCAAATCCTAGTAAATCACAGCAGTGGATGAGTCAGTGCATAGAGTGGCTCTTCCAGATGTCCAACTAGCTCAGCAGGAATAACCACAACCTTCTTCCAGTCCCTGTTATTATCTTGTTACACTTAAGTGTACATTATCTAATGAAGCAAACTCCCATGAAATATCCTGAGGCAGTTGTGCATTTTGCTGAACTTAAATGTGGTCACCTTAATCTGGTACTGTGGAACCCCATTTCCAGCACAGCAGAGTCCACTAGGAACCCATTGGCTTAAAACTTGGGCTCTGATTGAGATTTGCATATGAAGGACTAAAACACACAAGGAGATTGTTGATGCAGTGATCACAAGGCGAAGAGCAGTTTTCAATAACTGGAAAAAAAGACGAGTTGCCAAGTGAAGGAATGGGGGGAGGGGGGCTTAGAGAGGAGGAAGGAGGTGGTGGAGGATAAGAAGGGGAGGTTAAAAAAAAGAGGATGAAATGAAGTCCAATAAAAGAGCTGGGTGAACATCTGTGTGGGATAGCCATGGGGATTAGGGGGGTTTGGAACATTTTAAGCGCATTAAAGATTAAAAAAAAAGGTCAGAATGTTTAGCAACATACCGATAAACCTCTTAAGTGAAACCCAATTGGGGAGGCTGTTTGGTTTCTTTATCCAGAGGCTGCTGAATGGGTGGGGGAGCAGGCGGGGAGAGGAGTTGCTCAGCCATATTTATATACTTTACCTAAACACACATTTTACATGTTACAAAGTGCCGTTTGCCTTTGTGTCTGCAGACAGGATGGAGTTGTGCTGTATGTCCGTATTGTGCACTGCTCTCCACTTATGGCTGCAAGCTGTCACACTGCGTAGAGATGAATGAATGCAAGACCTAAACCGCAATCCCACATTACCTGAGTCGGAGATCATTGGTGCCCACGCACGCCGAATAGGAATGATGGGGTTTGAACCTGCAGGCCTGAATGCCACCACTCATACAAGAAGAAAGGGCACCAAAGCAAGGGAGAAATCCAAAACCAGAGGCTGTGAAGCTCAGAGATAAAACACTAGAAAGGGAGAAGCGGAGGCGAGACGGGAGATGAAGGAGGAAGAGAACACTGGTGGATCTGTACACAGAGTTCTCGAGGAGTCGTTGGAAGAGGCCCCTATCATTTGACTGCAAACTGAACCGTGTCTGGGGAGCTATCCTTAAATGACACAACACATGGAGGGCGGAGACAGAGCAAGTCCAAAGGGTCAGCAGCTGTAGGCTGCAGCTTTACAACCTGTCAGATCTGTGCAGCTGTAAACAAGGCTTATAGGCTCTTTGACCACTTCTATAGTGTGTAGCCCCAGCATTCCTTGAAAGAATGCGTATCATCCGCTGCCTTTCATGCCTTTCAGATTTCAGTGGYGAGCGTTACATTGATACCATGAAAACAACTGATTGGTATCTGCCATGCTTTTCAGACTTCCAAATTCTAAACTTTTTTCTTTAGAGCTGTCTCCATTATTCCTCTCAGACACTCCTTCAGACTTCAAAACTGATCATGTGTACATGTAATATACTTAAGATCATTGTATTATAATGTGATTATAGTTAATGTATGTTCATTAATATTATGATTATTTTAATTCCATGTTAGAGATAAATCTTTATCACCTTCAGACAACTTCAAAATCAAAACTTTCACAGCTGCTCACATGAACAATGTTTCACCATTAGGTTAGCATCACAGCTAATTGCTATAACATTTCTACTATTGCCTGGGGGCACTTCCTGTAGGACTATTCTGCCAGAATAGCAGTGAATTGCAATGTGAAGTGGATATATAGKTTTATAAAATAACAGGTTTTGTCACTGATACAGTTGTTGGCTTGTCAATCTGGTGGCAATTAAACTTTTTTCCCAAACTGAAATAGTTTAAAAACTACCTACAACAGGTAAGATACTAATTGTTCATTCATTTTCATGATCACTAGATTAGTGATAACTTATAGGGACTGCTCTCTTTTGTCATTATTGTTAACTAATCGCTGTTTTCCAATCACCTAGTGTCATTAAATATTGTATGAAAAATAAAAACTCATTAATTCTCCAGCTTTAACAATGTAAATGAATTTATTAAACATGCCAATGCTGCCATTCATCTACATACTGATCATACTAAAGTTAGCGTCAGAGATATTTGTTTATAATCTGTACAGCCACTGCATGGGTTTCTCCCACACCTTTCATTATTGTTATAAATAGTGCACTCATTTGATTGGGTGGATTAAATGGGGGGACTTTTGTTTGAAGTATTTTAAAGGTACAGTGTGTAGGATTTGTTGTTTTCAGCGACATCTAGTGGGTGAGTGGTTGAATCATCCTCCCTGGTCC
>NW_013952455.1:479104-482130 GCF_001266775.1 Austrofundulus limnaeus | reverse complement strand
GCGGCTGCCTGTAGTACCGACCCGCGACCATGGAGATATAAACAGCTTTTTATAGGGTAAAAATAATAAAACAAGGTCTTTTCCTGCAATGATTGGACATGTTTTTTTATTATTGTCATTAGTGATTATCTCAATTTCGGCTAAAAGAATTGACAAAATCCTACACACTGTGCCTTTAAAGGAGACACGTGCAAAAGACAGACCCAATTCACCCTACAGTACTAACGCTCATACTGAGTGGTCGAATTGCATCTGGATAGTGATAAATACAGGTGTGAACAGCCTGAATGTGGTCTGGACCCCTTTTATCAGCATATGTTTGGTAGTCTGAACAAAATCTGTCCTGAGCCAAGATGTAGGACTTCCTGCTGAACTGATATGATCAGCAGTGGTTATTGCCTGGACGTCTCCGAGTAAGAAAAGTCTGTTACAGTGGTTTTAATTTAARATATCTAAACCAAATATTCTGAAGATTGAAATGTTTTAGCTACATGTTTTAGCAAACACTTTAATGAACATTACTCAATAATAACAAAYGCTTTGTTGGAATTTTATTCATCAGTGGATTACCAGTGGTGAGTTCCTTGTTTAAAATTCCTTCTGATTGTTTTAGAGCTGATTTGGCCCTCTGTCCATCACACAACCATTTTACAAGTGTTATTTCACATTATATTCATCCAAGTTTAATTAAATACAGAACTGATGATTCACAGTGAAGTTGTGTAGAAAACAGSTGACGGSTGCAGGATCTTTAACATTCTCATGGATCAAAATCATCAGAGTCTTTGTTGTGATGCTGAGCTCTGTGAAGTCACAAATAATTTATGCTTCTTTGCTTCTCTCATGTCCTGTCTGTTAGGTAATTAAGTTTACTAAGAGTTGTGTAGGCTGAAGAACTCCATAAAAACACGAGAGGCTCTGAACGGGGTTCGCGTCAAGATTTTAACATAGTCCAGGGGATTGAACGATTTTACAGAAATCGACTGCTTCCTGCTAACTTTGTGACATGGCTCTGTGTGTGCTTGTAGAGCAGATGACTGAAAAACCAGGTCTGAGCACAAATCAGCCCGTGTTAAAGCAGGGTGTGGATATCAAAAGCTACTCTACTTCAACGTTAGACTACCAGTTGTTAGCTGAGCTGATTTTGGACATCGCTGTCGTTCCAGTCAAGTTTAACGTCAGACGTTGTTGAGTTTTATCTGCACTCCCAGAGCGATGATGGTGATTTTATAGGCCAGCCCTTGCTCTTTGTGCACATTAAATTACACCAGGCCTGTTTGCTCCTATGTGCTCGGGATGCGCAAACAAACACTTGGGTCTGCTCAGTAAATTAGCTAAACGTGTACAGTTTTGCTCTTGTGTGTGAATGTGTGGCRCAGTAAATGAGTCCATTAAGGCCCTGGCGGCAACTGCTGGTGTGCTGAGGGAGCATGCGCGCTTGTGTGTTTGTTTTTACACCGAAGTACCTTCTAATGATTGACACTTTTGTAACTGTGCGCTCTGTTGTTTTGGTGTGTAAGAYGGATGGAGCGGTTGTGTGTTTGTGCACATTAGTGAGTTATTAGCCTTTGTCTGCAGCTGCAGTGTGATCAATGTGAGGTCAGTGTTTACTTTTGTGTTCTGGAGAATATCAGCAGTGACTTCCAGTATATTGATTAGACAACAAAATGAACTCTCTGTGATTGTGTGTATGTGTGTGTATTAGTGATTGTATGCTGTATTTGATGGTCTGTGTGTGTCTGTGTTGCATTATCTCTTGCGGGACGTGTGCCGGGGGGCTTGGGGCGACTGTGTGCAGGAGATAAGGGTGATTCATCTGTATTTGAACACTGTGTGTGTGCGTGAGCAGGTTTTTGTGCTTCGGAGGCATGTGTATCTGTGTTTGGTGTGTGCGATTGTGCAAGCACTCGAACGTACACGTTAATAAATGTGGTTACGTGTGCCGCAGCCTGTGTCACACGTGTGTTATCGGTGTGGGCGAGCACAAAGGGTTTTGCGGGGATTGGAGGCCTGCTGGCAGTGATTTCTCCCTGCAGGTGGTCTATAGAGCATATATAATAATATAATAATACACAGCTTCTCTATTGTTCACCGTGAGAGTGAAGCATCTCCGCTCATTGGAAGCGTCATGCTCCTTGCTCGCAATTACTCGTGTACAGGCACCTTTTGAGCACAGACACAATGTATATTTATATGCTTGTAACTGTGCCAAGACCTAAACTACACACAGAGAAAACCTTTCATGCACACATCTGCTTGTAGAAATTAAGCCGGAGAAAATACACATTTATATATTATTCATCAGCTCATGAAAATGTCTCAGGAGACCAAAGAATTGTTTTATTTTGAAAAAACTTTGCTTAACTTTTATAGGGATCCCGATTAGTTGTAACATTGAACTTTATTTGATAAACATATACTTTAACTATAAAATAAAGACTGTAAAAATACTGTAGGCTGCTTACATGGACGGGACCATTTTATTTACACGCAAAGCATTCTGGGTAAATGATGTCAGCTAGGTCATCAGTGCGAGGCTGCTAGTGAGCTATATCCACCCTGAAGGTTAATCTTGGACAATATCTGACGATTGACTCTTTTAAATGAAACCAGAGAGCGTTGACAGAGAGGAGAAGGTAGAAATGACTCAGCCTGTAACTGAACATATGGATGGAGGACCTCAGTTTAGCTTGTTTGTCGCGCTAGCGCCGAGCTAACACATATAAGGCAATATTAGCATCGGCACTAGCGCGAAGGCTAACAGGCTAAGCTGAGGTTCTTCTTCCATGAAGCAGCTCTGTTGTCCTCCATGAAATTTTTCAGTTACAGGCTGAGATATTTCCACCTTCTCCTCTCTGTCAACGCTCTCTGTTTTCATTTAAAAGAGTCAATCGTCAGATATTGTCCAAGATTAACCTTCGGGTGGATATAGCTCACTAGCAGCCACACACCGACGACCTAGTTGATGTCATCCTTTACCCAGAATGCTTAGCATGTAAATAAAATGGCCTCGTCCGTGTAATATA
>NW_013952455.1:466329-478997 GCF_001266775.1 Austrofundulus limnaeus | reverse complement strand
GTATTTTTACAGTCTTTATTTTACAGTTAAAATAAATGTTTATCAAGTAAAGTTTAATGTTACAACCAATCGTGGATCCCATTAAGTATTTCTGATTTATAGTTTTCATGATTCTGGACCCATATTCAGAAATGTAGGTCACAGTTTATCCTGTTAATCATCGACTGATGGCCCGCAGGTAACTCATAGTTCATCTCCACTTCAGTTACTAAACAATCTAGACAAACTCTAGTCGAGATTAAATTAATTTTACACAAACTTGTGCTGAYGTTTGGAAAATTTTGTCCCACATGCTAAGCATAAGTTCAGTGTAAGTTACACTACTGTTGTGGATACGCTCTGCATAAGTCAACAACAGGTTATTTACTTGTATAAGTTATGTATTGGCTAGAGACAGGTTATGGATAAGTTACTGATTACAGTAGTGAATGCCAGCATGTTGGACAAACGTTTCATGCGTTAAAAACACTACAGTGTGACAGAGTCTTYAGACTGGTGACGAACTCAGGCAATAGTTCCCAGTCTCTCCAGTCTCAYCTGCTGAAGYTTGGAACTCCACAGGTGTTTTGGTGGTCGCTCTCACTGTTCTCCTTGCATGGTCACTCAGTTTGTGAGGACGACCTGCTCTTAGTAAATTTACACATTTCCCATTTTCCTTCCATTTCTTGATGGATTTACAAAACTCTCAGGAATGTTTAGGGACTTGGACATCCTTTTTGTATCTCTCTATTCATACTTTTCCATAATCTTTTCTCTGAGTTGAATGAGAACAGTATTTTTAAAGGTGGCTAATATTTATGCAATCACTTGCATTACATTTTTTTTATTTAATTGGTATTACTCTGTAGAAATTTAATTTCACTTTGACATTAAATAAATTTTTTTATTCGTTTGTAAAGAATGTTGATTTCTATTGACCAACATTGATTTATGAAATCAATGATAGCATAAAACATCCAAGAGGGTGATAACTTTTTATAGGCACTGTGTTTTTAGTAAAACTCTAAGGACCCTAGACCATGAAAGAAATCATGTTAAACGCTTATCTCTTGGCCAATAACTTTACAATTTGTTTTGATTGTTTTTATTTCACATTTGCGATACATTTAACATCAAATTATTGCAGTGGTTCTTAACCTGGGTTCAATCCGGTCTCGGGGGTTCGGCGGAGCCTCTGCCGCAGAGGTAAAGACACACTTGTGTAAAGTCGTGATGACATGCCCCGCTTGGACATCAGTTGCTGCAGAGGATCACGTGAGMTTGGTTGGCCAATCAGTGCTGGCCCCAAAAAAGTATTTTGTGGATTCAAAATGACAAAAAACAAATTAACTTTAAAATTAAAAGAAGTTATTAAAAATGTTAAAGTCTTCAAAAAAATCCTAATTTATTTTTTATTAGTAAAATAGTAAAAAGTATATTTTGGGGGGGCTGAAATTTTTTATGGGGCCAGAATAAAGTCATACTGTAATTTGTTGTGAGTTCGTGCACTGTGTTGGTTTTGTTCTTTGAGCAAGGTGATGTTCATGCACGGCTCATTTTATACACCAGTAAAAAAACATACACCTATATCTTGAATTTGGGAAATAAAATCATATTTTTTTCATCATTAAAAAGGGTTCAGTGAATGCACCTACGAAACTGGTGGGTTTGGTATCTCAAAAACGATTAAGAACCACTGTTGTAAAGTARCTCACATAAAATACCAACCAAAACTTTACATAAAAAATGAAAACAAGGCAATTATATTTTTGTCTAAACAAGAAAGTATGGGAAATACCACTTGTGTGTGAAGACATCAAAACACACTAAATAAAGAAAACTGAAAAACTAATTGTAGATTTTTTAAAAACAGCTTTTGATATAAAGCAAAATGCCTTTGTGCTACTCATTATTTGTGCATCAAATAAAATACCACCTCGTTAATTCACARCAAATGCTGTGTATAAAACCTTGTGCTAAAATACGTCTGATAATGGAAAAGTAACTTCTTAAAAAATTGTGATAAATTAAATAATGATGATTTCATTTTATTATCAATAATAATAATAATATAAATCTTTTTTCAACCTCAAGGGCTGGCTCCCAAAGTCTGCTCAGAAGAATTCTGGCCGATGGTTTATTTTTTTATTACAACAGTTTAAACGTCATGTCCAAACCTCAATAATACTGTCAAATGAACTCGGTGTTACCATTTCTTGGAGTTGTTTTAAGTTTAGAACTTGGGTTGCATCTAAACAACAAATGAGCTGCTTCATTATTAGAAATGTTTTTTAAAGCAGAATCATGAAGTAACTTCTTAAATAGTGCACGGCTCGTTTGTTCTAATTCTCACCGACGTACAGGTGAAGTTKAGTCTTTTCACACATTGCCAAGAGATGCAAAAGTAGTTCTGAAAGCCAAGTTAGAAGTGGATTTAAGACCGTGAAATGAAAAAGAAAAAAAAAAAACAGATCTAGTAATGAAGTCGGTCTTGTGATCGTCTGCCGGTCCGTTCAGTGCCARCAGATACTTAAACAAAACAACATGTTGAGCCTGTGCCAGCGAGCTATATTATTATCTTCATTCCAACTAATTGCCCGGCCAAACAACGACACGTACGCACACACAAGCTTCAACAACCACTCATCATTAGGGACTTTAAGTGTGTCGTGCCATCGCTGTTGTCATGACTACGAGGCGCTGAATTTTGGCTTGGGAGTTGTCACAAAATGTAAGAGTGATTAGCTTTTTTTCAGGGATTCAAAGAGAAAAATATCATTAGGTTTGTTTAGTTAAACATCAAGGATAATATTTTCTTAAAATTTCTTCCTTGACATAAATGAATACCTTGTTGTACTTTACAAGTTGGCCTGACGTTTCTGATTAAGGGTCATTTTCATTAAACGTGTGTGTCTTCTGAAACGAGCTATTAGTGCGAGCGGTGCAACACTCACAGAGTTGCAGACAAGCATCTCAGTGGTTTTATCCTCACCCCGCTGGCCCTCCAGATCCCCTGTAGGTCTTTTTTSTCTTTAAGACGGCTGTGGTTGTGTCCGAGAGAGAAGCTGAGCTATGAGCGTGAGCCTGTTTGTGTCTATGTATGCCGTCAGCTAGCAGGAATGCACGGGTACCGCCAAAGCTAAGATGGCTGCCAAGCTCTAAGATGGCTGCCAGGATTCCACAGAGCGTCAGCGCGACAAAGAATCAGAGACAGTGGGAGAGACAGTGAGGCAGGGGGAAACCTGGAGTTGGACTCCCTTGGAACGAGGTCCGGGGGTTTCGAGGACAAAAAAAGAAAGTCCATCCTCGTATATATTCACCCTTTTCTATTTGGCCGATGAACGATGAGGTGATTTCTTGTCTCCTTTTGTTTTCCTGGTCTTGGCAGCGGGCAGACGGGGTGAATAGTGCAGCGGTTTGCTGGCACGTAGTTCACTTCTGCCACCCAAGATTAGTGCTCTGATTGGGGCTGAGAAGATGTTGCGATAGACGGGCCTAGTGCTGGCTGAAAGGGAGGCCACGTTCTGGTAAGACGTGTTGGCCCGAGGCACTCTTTAAACTCAAGCTCTGTAGGGTAATTGGCCTAAACAGTATATATGATACAACCATAAAACTCTACAGGGCTGTATTACACATCTKAAGAGGAATGGCAGCCAGTGGGCCAAGCAAAACCGGCTGATCATGTATGCCTGCCTGCCCCTATAGACGTCAAGGCAATTTTACACAGGAGGTGCAATCTAAACGAAGCCTAGAACATAAAAATGTGACCTTTACAAGTCAGCAGCGGAAAACCAGAGGTTTCATGGGAGGTTTTTAGTCAGTGAACACCATCTGAGGCCTTTTTTTTTTTGTGGCACAGCCATAAAAAATAAAAAGAAGTTTATTCATCATACTTTTAATCTTTTAGATTTAGCTCATTTAGATATATTTCTGGGAATGCTACAAATGTAAAGCAGAGAACAAAAACATTGTTTTTCTGAGTTAAACTTATTAGAGAGGTAATCTGAACAATATACTGACTGTAACAAGTACAATAGGTCTCGAATGTTGGGGTGGTTAGGTTTGGGGTAACGGGTCAGAGTTAGGCTGTAGAAATTACTAAAAAATGAATGGAAGTCMATGCAAAGTCCCCACGTGGATAGAAACACCAACTTGTGTGTGTGAGTATCTGTGTGTTAATGCTTGTATATGTCTAGGAAAAATCATTCTAATTAAGTCTTGTAAATGCACCCATGAACGTGAATGTGAGCATAAAATCCAGTCTATCCCAGCTGTTTTTTCAGCGGTGCTGAGGTTTCTGTGGAAAGATTTTGAAGAATCSATATCTTCCCTGTAGATATCCTTTTGAACAGCCTCAATCAGGAGAAAACCATTTTAGGTCCAACAAGACTGGATGAGCTGATGGTCCGTCCAAGCGCAGTCAAAATCAAAGTGAATCGCTGTGATCTGGAAAGAAACCCAGTCTGAAAAAATGTCATTCTGATTCGTGCAAACAYTGTTTGAATTTTTGCACTGCTGTCAGTTTTGCACGAAACTGTTATTCAGAGTCTGTGGTTATTTACAGGAACAACAATCAGTAGCATTTGCTTGGATAGGACTTTTTAAAAGGGTTAGGGTTCCTGAATCTCATCCTGTTGGTCCATTTGTTTGACACAGAAACAGCAGTTTGGTGTTTTTTTTTACAAAATTTTACAATGTTTAACAAAACTTTGGGTGTTCTGAAATTCAACTAGATTATTGGTTATTACCTTTAAATGCTGCAGCTTGTTAATGCGCCTGTTCCTGGGTTGCTTTCAGACAAGTTGCACTTTGTTAATGAAATTCTGTTTAAAGKTTGACGTTGATCAGCAAACTGCTTTTTTTCTAAAATATGTAAGCTCTCACGGAGAGCAAAAAGAGATTATGTGATATAAACACACTGCTGGCTTTAACAGCGACACAAATGAACAAATAATCTGAATGCTTATCACCCACAGCCTTCCATGTCAACATTTTAAACAAAGATCTCAYGCTCACAAAAGTTTTTTTGTTGTTGTTTTTTTAGAACAATCCGGACAATCAGACAACTCAAACCAGCAAGGAGACACAGACGTCAAACCCCCACCAAATGGTAAGTTTACATTTCTGTCCTCATGCACTTATTCACACTCATGCACACCTGCATATGCGYGCATAATTCACCGACACGCTGTCACATGTAGGTGGTAAAAGGCGCACACGTGCACACAGAGGCCTCTCTGTGCGTGTTAGTGTGTTCAGGCAGATTTGAGGCTACATTTATTATGCTAAGGAGAGTTGATGGTACTGTAGCGTGGGGGCTGCGCTTGGCTTGTGGCGGGCCACTCATAAATCACACTGACGTTATTGGAAGATGGGAACCACATGGCCGCTGCCGAGCTGAGCGCTGACCTCATGCGCTGTCCCTGCTGCGGTTAACCCCGGATCGGGTAYGGAGGAGAACGGAGCGAGATGGCGAGAATGGGAGGAAAATGGGGGGAACTCAAAAGATAATGAGGGGGTGAAGAGAAGAGAAGGGGGACGGAGAGGATGATGGACAGCAGGRGTGAAGGATGAAATAAAAAGAGGGGCGTTTGGAAGAAGGGTGTGGATTTTAAATCGACTCAGCCTGGAAGCCTCGGTTCTTTATACGCACTGAGTAGGCTAACTTTATAGTTTTATTTTATGTAATGCTCCTTTTTCCATCCAATGAATATCAGTTATGTACATTTAATAAAGTTGCAGTCTACAGTCATAAGACAAAGAAAGTCTACTCTTTCAGCTCTAAGGTTTGATATGTTTAATGTGTGTTAACCACAGCAATGATCTTAGAGAATCTATTACCTCTTCCCATCAATCTGTTATCAGATGATTTCCAAACTATTTTGAATCCATTATTGTACATGGAGAAAAATTATTTGCAACATGATAGCTACCAATCATTACAGGAGTGCGCTTCCAGCAAATTTACCCCAAGATCAGACTGTGTAATGATCATGGAAATGCAAAAAAAGTTAATGTTTATGTCAGGAAATTAAGAAAAAGACTCAACCACTATGGGTTGTTTGGAAGAGTTGCAGGTGAAAACTTCTTTTTTTTWWAAAAAAAATCTGTTGTGTTTTTGTGGACTTGATGGTAGATTGGAGTCACTTTAGAATCTAGTAAAGACCAGACTTTTTGAGTTATGTCCTGAAACCTAAAACCCTAGAAGTGAAAAAGGGTGGTCTTTCTTTATCCCATGGCTGTATCACATTAAGACTTTATCTTCACCAGGAGGCCCATTTCAAAAGAACTGAACTTTTTTTTACCTAGTTCTTTACTGTTTAGATGCAAGAGCTCAAGTAAGTGTAAAATTCAAGCCAGATTTAAGTAAAAGATAAAGATAATTGTTAGATTAAATAATAATGTAGACACATTATTATTTAATCTATTGTCTATTGTACTTCAAAATGCTAACTCATTCATATTTTCAAGTTTCTTCTCAATATGGTAAAAAAATTAATGTGATTAGAAGTTCACTGCCAAAACACGTGTCTTCTTTCTGCTGTATACATGCTTTTTATCTTGATATAGCATTTGTTATATGTTGTTTCTTTTGTGATCGTATGCTGTGTTCATAAAGATCTCAGTACACCATGAATCATAATATGTAATATAGCTGTCTGTTTGGAGATTATCTTCACTTGTTGGGTCTGATTGGTTGTGTATGTTTGATGTCAACATTCAACAAATTTGGAACGTCCAAAAAACCAAAGGCGTGTTGTATGTTATAGAAAACACATGGCCCCACTGGATTACCCTGCCAAACGYTTCCATACGTCTGCTTTTCAGCTCTGTCTCCGTGTCTTTATGTTCTTTCATATGTTTGGAAAATTTTWTCCATGTTTGGGGACATGAAACTACCGTGCGGTCCGTTCTAACGAGGTCTCCTCTCCCTTGTCTTTTTACTCAGGCCACTTGAGTTTCCAGGACTGCTTCGTGACTTCAGGGGTGTGGAACGTAGCYGAGCTGGTCCGTGTGTCACAGAGTGAGTGGTTGCTGTGATCTCTGATGACAGTCAATGTCATTTTTATTGCATATGGTTAATTTAAAACAGGTAAATGGTAAGTGGTCCTCTCAAACACCAACAGATAAATGGAGTTCCCAAATCAGTGTTAAAGTTCCATAAAATATACGGTTGTTAAAGCTAGTTAATCATTTATATCTCATAATAACATGCATTGTGGGGTAATAGCTTTCTAATATAAAACGTACACAAAACCTGAACTGRAGAACCAACTTTTGGCTRGTTTGTAAAGGCTGAAAACTGCAARCAAAACCAAAGTGTCTTGATTATGAGTGTGCTGCTTACTCAAAGCCACGGTGCCTCAGAAAAATCTATGTGGCATCCGTCTATCAATGTCATGAAAACCTATGTGTTTATAGAGTGTGTCGATCACTGCCTTAGAGATAACTACAGTAACAGTTGTGATTGCTGCTACTCTCAGGAAAGAGTTTTAGATTACAAGACTGTCTGAACCATGGAAGACCTTTTTATTACCTTATTATTACCTTTCTTATGACAGTCTCTGAGATCCTTAATTATGAAGTAAAATATGCACAACATTATTGGTGAGCCAGCCAGGAGCTAAACCTAAAACAGGTCAATATAACTGGGTTATTTTTTTGAGAAAATTGTGGTGTAACCACAGTGATACCTCATCATGGTTACAAGAATTTATTTTCACAAAAAGACTGATATAAATAAAAAAAATATTAAAGGTAATGTAACCATTGTCTGTCATGYTGGTTCTTTAGAAAATACTGATTCATAGACTGAGTTTCTGGTTAGACTTGGAAACTAAATCTATTAAACTAGAAATGCAAAAATAAAATGAATAAACTACACATAAAGAATTCAAGTAAACAAATCTCAGAAACACAACATTTATGCAAATAAAGATGTATAAAAAGTAAAAGTGGCCAGCTTTAGCTAAGCGTGCTTGTATACATTGTTGTTGTCAGATTAGTTTTTGTTTCATCTGAGAGTTAAAAAATGAACATTACTGAAGAGTTTTATTGCTGTTGGTAAAGTGTTCATAATCTGATGGGCTCTAAACTAACAGGGAAACTATCCAAATTATGTTTTTGTACATGACTGGTTTGCAGTCTTCAAATAACTGGAGTTTCTGTTTTTTTCCAACCCCTGGTAAAAAGATGGCTTTTACCATCTTTTTACTCACTGCCACTGGAACAATGACATGTAAAAGTTAATTTTCTGAAATTGAAATGTAGGAAACTGTCAACAATATATGGCATTTTCAAACCACAGTGGTCGTTTTTAGCCCCTACTGTACAAGAAACACTTTCTTGGCTCAACAGGACTCTTGAAGGAGAACATAACRTACACAAACACTTATTGATTGGCTGAGCTAATGAAATGATCTCCCAGTACCCACACTGTGTAAAATTATTGTATATTTACATTGCTAAAGTAGAAGCTGCCTCACTGTCGTTGTTTGCTACTAAGTAAAGTGTGAAAAAATGCTACAAACGTCCAGATGGAAGAGTTATGGGAGCCAAAACTGATAAGACAGATCAGTGTATTTTATGGTACAACAACACACAGCATACAACTCCAACTACTGTGTCCTTCATTGTGGTTAGTGGTGAATGTCACACGCTTAAGTTCTTCAGGTGGTGTGAAAGCTAATATAGATCCTTATAAACACTTTGTAGTGGGACTAACAGGTCAGAGAGTCCTTAGAACTGTTCAGTGAGAGCTGTTGTATATAGTGTGTTTAGAGTTACCTAAATTTGTCAAATGGTAACAAAAACATGGATTTTGGTAATAAATTACCACTAAAACCACAACACAATAATGTTCATAAATGTCAACTAGAAAATTAGCATTTCCAGCCTAAATGCAGTCTGAATGCTTAATGCTGAAAGATTTTTGCTGACTAGCTAAAGAAGCTGAAACTATTCCAAAAATAGCTTTAAAAAAGTTGCTGAAATAGCTGCAATTAGCACAAGGAAACAAGAAGGTCATGCCTGCTTATTTAAGCTGTAAGAAGCTGAATTTATCTCAAAATGGTGAATTTCAATTAAAGAAGCTATAATTAGCTAAAAAGTACCTAAATACAAAAAAACATCTGAAATTATCAGAAAGCTGCTGAAAGAAGCATAAAAAGCTTGAATTAGCTGAAAGGTCATTCTGATCTGCAAAAGAATAGCAGGTAAAACAGCAGAAAAAAGCTAAAATTAAGCAAAATAGAAGCTGAATGACGCTGAAGTTACAAATGAGTAAAAAGGCAGAACTACAACAAAAGGTAAAAGTACAGTGAAGATTTCTAAAGATTTTGAAGGATTTTATGGATGTTGAAGTCAGCTTAATTCAGCTTCAATGAGAACAACATGGCACAAAAAGCTAAATATCTCAAAACGTATAAATTGATGAAAAGCCAAAAGTCAGAGCCGGAATGTCCTGAAGGATCTGAACGTTTTGATATACACTACTCACAAAAAGTTAGGGATGTTTGGCTTTCAGTTGAATTTTATGGAAAATGTAAAAAGTTGACGCTACAGTGATRTCATATCATGAAAGTAGGACATTTAAGTAAAAGAATGCACTGGTGATTTCCTCATCTCAAACAATTTATTGAAACAAAAGTTAACAACAATGGTGGGTACACCACAACAAAAAATTTYGAYATCTCAATAACYCATCATGTGCCCTTGAGCATCAATTACAGCTTGACAACGACGTCTCATGCTGTTCACAAGTCGACCTATTGTCTGCTGGGGCATRGCATCCCACTCTTCTTGAAGGGCAGCCCTCAGGTCTTTGAGGTTCTGGGGTGCAGAGTTTCGAGCCTCTACAAGGCGACTCAGCTGATCCCACAGGTTTTTAATGGGATTCAGGTTTGGAGAAAGTACAGGCCACTCCATTTGAGGTACACCAGTCTCCAACAGCCGTACACTGATGATGCGACCTTGATGAGCTGGAGCATTGTCGTCCATGAAGATGAAATCAGGCCTGTTTTGTTCATGTAGGGGCACAATCACTGGATTAATGATGTTATTCAGGTAGTATGGGCTTGTCGCTGTACCATTCACAAAGTGTAGGGCAGTTCTGTACCAACTGGACACACCTGCCCACACTGTAACACTGCCACCACCAAAAGCTCRTCTGGTGATAACAGTGGCTGATGCATAKYGCTCTCCTTGACRTCTCCAACATCGCTGGTGCCCATCATTTYTGCTCAGCGTGAATCGGCTTTCATCAGAGAATAGCACTGAGGCCCACTGGTCCTTCGTCCWGTGTAAATGCTCMCTGGCCCATGCAAGATGATTTCGCCTGTGCCTGGTGGTGTGGTCAGGTACCTTTGCAGGTCGTCTAGCATGCAGACCACGCTGATGTAACCGGTTTCGAATGGTCTGACGTGACACTTGGGTGCCTCTCACCTCCCTTAACWGTGCCTGGAGTTGAGTGGCATTCATCATCTGGTTTCTCAGGGCATTGTTCACAATGTAGCGGTCATCAGCATGGGATGTGGCYRAAGGACGTCCACTTCTTCACCTTTCTGTGACTCTTTCAGTCTCTCGGTATCTCTGTTGCAACCTGCTGATGACACTCTGTGACACTCTAAGCTCAGTGGCCACGTCCGTCTGAGAACATCCTGTTTGAAGCATCTGAACGGCAAGGTACTGTTGATCCATTGTTAGGTGTCGTATTGGTCTCATGATGTCAAAATGTGAACAGCATGATGGGGACGACTGTTTAAACACCAGCTCTAATTGAACCAGGACATTTATTGGTCGATTCAAGGATCAAACATCTGTTGTGAATTTTTCCATTAAGCTCCTCGTTAGAAAACAGCAACTTGTGCAAAAAGAACTGAAACATTTAACAGTTGGATACATGCATTCAAATGCTTAGAGAAGGTCACATTAAGTTCACCTGTAAAGGTTTAAATGCATTTTAGGCTCGTCCTGAAATTTCACCCAAAAGCCAAATATCCTTAACTTTTTGTGAGTAGAGTTGAAATAGCTCAGAAATAGCMCAAAAAAYACATGTCACAAAATGTAGAAGAACAAAATTATGTCATTAGTGTGAATTATAATGTGAATGCTATCATTCACACAATAAACACCAGAATATGTGTGTGATGGGTCTTRTTGTTCCTCAGCCCCCGTGGCCACAGCAACCGGCCCAAACTTCTCCCTGGCAGACCTGGACAGTCCTGGTTATTACAACATCAACCAGGTGGCCCTGGGACGGCGTTCCATCACCTCCACCCCCTCCACCAGGTACACTCCTGTTGGTTGTTTACATTCAGTACTAATATTCTTCCCTTCTTAACCCTTTTTAATATGCTCTTAATGCTTCGCTTGCTTTCCTTTCTGATTGTGCTCTTTCTTCCATTTTTTCCCCTCCTTCGTCATCGCTAATCCTTCTCATTGCCTCTTAATTTCCCACCAATTTGTCCGCTGCCCTGCCTTGTCTTTGTGTCTCGTGTGTCTGTTTTTATCCCCGTCACTCCCTTCGTACTCCTCTCCTGCTCATCTTACGCTGCAGGACTGAAATGGAGCTTTATGCAAGTCTCCCACGAAGGTAGTTACACTCTTTGCAGAATATCTCCCTTTGCACTAATGCAACACAGACTCCTGCATCACACTCGAGTGAAAGCAGCACACGCACAGGCTGTACATTCGCATTCCACTTCATTTTATTGGTTACAGCTGCATGGATCCATAAGAATCTGCAAACGTACACAACATTGAGGCTCAGGATTTCCCAGTGCTCTGGTTCTAGCATGAGGCCGCTTTGGGCCACGGTAACACAGCACAGTGTTAAAATTGTAGCCTTATGCTTGTGCTGCTCTGTCCCCTCTGGCTGTAATATAATATTAAAGAAAAACACTAAACAGAAACCTTGACATTATGAGTTTTTATTAGTCTTGATTTTTACGCAGACTCACGCCTGACTCCAGGGGATATACAAACCCACATCAGTCCTCAAATGTCCCATGAATGATTTTTCTACATTTATTAAAATCTCAAATACTGAAGTTCACAACCCAAAAAAAGGGATCAGATTTGTTTTTACATGATGTACATGATGTCATTGCTTAACTCCTTCCTCTTCCTTTCTACAAGAACTTAAATAAAGAGTCTTTTCCTTATTTTCTTTCCCTCTCTCAGCTCCAACAAGCGCAAGTCCAATGACGACAGTGAGATGGAGAGTCCGGTGGAAGAAGTGTTTTACTGCCGCTCACCTGCAGCAGGCAGCAGCTCTCAGTCCAGTGGGTGGCCCAATGATGTGGATGCAGGTACTCTCACCGCAGATGTCCCATTAAACTCTGCCTCTCCAGGAGCTGCGCTGACGTCTTCATTAAATCAGATGCAACAATTAAACCGATTTACAGGTCATTTCAAAAGTAACGATAAAATATTCGTTTCTTTTAAGCACCTCTCAGATCATTTTTTACGGGATTTAACATAAAACCTTCACATGCAGATCCAAAGTTGTTTTTCATGGCTTGAAAAAAAAAAGTTTGACATTTCTGAAAATGTGCTTATTTGCTTTTTAGATTCTGTCCACATTACTCTGGGGTAATTTTTTTTTTGATCAAAGTATTTTTTTTATTATTCTTCAACATAATCCACAATAAAAAACAAACAACAAACGTACAAAAACACAAACACCC
>NW_013952455.1:460239-465849 GCF_001266775.1 Austrofundulus limnaeus | reverse complement strand
AGAAGTGTGGCAGGAGATTGTCCGCAGCGATCACACGACGGATCCAAGTCCCTTTTGAATTTGCACAATTTGTCCTTAGACCAGTGTAGACGATGTACTACCTTGAAGTGAACTATAACGTTTCACACATATTGAGGACAAATATATATATGGGTTTTATTTTAATTAAAAATCAGATTTTTTTTTTCTGTTTGTATTTTTTCTTCAACCACAACCTTTTAACAAAAATTCTGACATACCCATGATGTGCCACTACACAATAATTACATGATCTCTAGTTATTGTACAGAAAACGTCCACACAAAAGAACTTGCTTAGCTTGGCTAAAAGACTTTCTATGAACATGGTTTTAAATACTGTTAACAATTTCCTCAGTTATTAACTATTTCAGCACAAAATCAAACTTTAATTGCGACAGAATCAAGAAAAAAAATGAGACAGCGGTAGGAATGCTGGTTGAAAAACGGTTCCGTTGTTATTTTGGTTTCTGTTGCTCAAAGTGAAACTGGGCATGTAGAAAGTAGGTTGATGTCATTGTTTGAAGAAGTGTTCTATCTACACAAATCCACCAAAAACTAGATTTAAAAGTTTTCAAATATCTCCAGTTTTAAAGGTGTTTGTAAAATCATCTGACACTAAATTAAACACTTCACAAAAATTGTAGTTTTTAAATAACCAAATTAATGTAGTCAGAGTTTTAGCTTGTTCCCACTATTGTGTTTCGATCTCTCAGAATGCTAGCGCTGAGCCRTTAGCTTAGCACCGGTCTGAAATTTATATTATAATTTATATAATTCTGACTCAGAAAGCTGACAGCAAAAAAAGTAGTGATAACTGCAAAAAAACTGTTTATTTTTGTCTCTTCTGGTTTGTRTCTCATTAAATCAGTTACACACAGTACTGAACCTGAATATTTCTGCAGTTTGCATTGCTAACTGRATTTATCCTGGTCTCTGAACATAACATTTAGCCAAATCTCACAGGTTTTCTAAATTTGCAACTGTAACGTGGTTCATTTGAATATCACACCTTTCCTAGATCACAGCTTTGACTTCTAGGGATTTATATGAAACTACTAAACTAACTTTAGATACAAACGTCCTGTGTGACTCCAGTGACACTACAGTCAGTACTAATGATGCTACAGATGTTGAAATTTGTAGACAATACCTAAATATGTTTCACACACAGCCCTGTTTACCCAATTCAATGAATCTCCTTTGCTCTGCCCTGAAAACCACACCTCCTGCTGCACATGAACACCAGTGTTCAGGGTTTTGTCAGAAATGTCAAACTTTTCATCTTGATTGAGGAATTTTTAGCTGTAATTTAATTTTGTCTACCAATAAAACAGAAGACGCAGCACAACTCCTGTGACCTCCTTTACCTCTATGCATTGAGCCTTCTCTTCTTCATTTGACCCCATCTCTCTCATATTCCMACTTCTATTCCATCTACAGCAGGGCTTCTTAACCTTTTTGACCTCGGGGCCCAATTTGTTGAACACAAAGWGGCAYGAGGCCCAGTCAGACATTACCAATGTATGGATCAAAATGATAATTATTCTAAATTTTGGTTTAATTTGTGTTGCATTTGCATTATAACTAAATTAAATACACTTACAGTTTAAAAGTAAAACTCCTGTCAAATAACCACAAGACATGACTATGACAAAAAATAAAAAAGTTATATTGTAACCTGCCCACAACAATTATTTAAACAAACACAACAGTCACTCAACAGACCACTCAGGCTTATCAACACAAAAAATATATATTTTAACAAAAACAATAACAAAAATAGACAATTCAACAAATTGTGGTCATAAAATAAATGCATTCAAAATGTTCAATGTAAAAGTTTCAAATAAAAAAACTACAAAAATAAATTTGATAAATTGCAAATAATAATTTGCAATTTATCATATTTAAACTTTTTCAACTTTTGCATGGTAGAATCAGAATCTGCTATTTTTATTCGTGACAATAACAGTAACAACTTTTTGACAAGTTTAAAGTTTCTTTAAAATAGATACATTCAAAATGTTTAAAAATAAACTACAAAAATTAATTTGATAAAGTGCAAATTAAATTATACCTGCATCTTCAAATGTATTTGATAATRTTTTTAACTTTTAAAAAATTGCATGGTAAAACCAGAAGCTGTACTTCATATTAGTGATAAACTTTGGCTTTTTTGATGGGCTTCCTTCATTTTTGCTTCTACTTTACATTTAAAATAGGCTTCCACTCTCGGCAGGTTTCTAAGGTTCTTCTACATATTAAAAAGTTTGTCCAACATCTGAGTGGCGCACTACTGCTACTARTGGTGAGAACGTGTATTGCAACTTATTTTAAATCAATGCAGTCCCGCGGCCCTCTGCGGCCCAAAGGTAAAAACTGTTGTTCTTTTGAGGCCCTCAAGGTGGCGCTGTGGGCCGCGGCCCAGAGGTTAAGAATCTCTGATCTACAGCACAAATCGAAAACTCTTGTGTGCATCTGCCTGAGGAAGAGAGGCAGTATTCTCTTTCACACCTGAAACACACCAAAACCATTAAAAATCATTAAAATTAAAGCACCTAATGTCTTTATTAAGAATTTTACAACCTCAGGCTGCGCTCCTCACAACCTACACCGCCTGTAAATATGTGGCTGGGTCGAGGAGGATTTGGTAAAACCTTGTACGGTTTCCTGCACCCCCACCATCAGCAGCACATCCCCAGGATGATGCCGCCACATTGTCCTGGGCTCCATCCTGGAATGACTCTCTCAAACTATGTCAAGATTACAGCTAATTAAACTAGCACAATTGTCATTATAACAACAAACAGATGAAAAGTAAATAAATTAGTCTAAACAAGCATTAATCCCAGCTGCCGCGTTATAATTTAAGACCAGAGGCTTCAAACAGAGACTCGGTCTTAATATGTCAGTAAAGCTGATCTCACGCGTGACCATATTTTCCACTTTATATTCTGTTCAAAAATAAACAACAATGGCAGAAACTGATCCTAGGATGCTTCAACTTAGGTTTTCTTTTTTTTTACTCAGGATGGTGGGGGCTGGGCAGTAGGTGATTAGTCAACAACCCTGACTGGAAAAGCCCTACCAGGTGCCAGTGTAAAACAAGAGCTAATAACAGACAGACATGACAGTAAAATAAAGACTGAACTGGTCAGAAACAAGTAGCCTAACTCCTAACATTAACACTGGATTGGTAGGTTCATGTTTTAGCCTTTGTTCTAAGCTGACAAACTGCTACCTTTAGTTATTAAAATATTCTTACTCCATTGGCAGAAAGTTTTGATTTAATTTGAGTCAAATTTTTAGACTAACAAGACAAATAATCTTACACGTTCTGAAAACAAGATTATTATTCTTACGCAATCTGTTCTTGTTTAGTAAATCAGTCTCAAAATAAGATCAACGAGACTTTTTGGATGGATATAAGGTTTTAAAACTTGGTAAGGTGGACATTTTTTTGCAGTGTAACATCAAATGCATCCAAAAGGTTCTATTGTTTCCTCTCCTGCTTCTACATACCCTCTGATTGTCACCATCCACATCCCGTTCCTTGATTTTTCAGTTTTGCAGCAGAGCAGCACCAGTGTAACCACCCATTTTCCTCCCAAACCATAACCGCTCACCCTTACAGCACTTCTAACAATCCTGATGAGTATTTCCTCAAATGTATTTCCAGTGTGACTTCATGTGTATCTCCTGGGTGTGCTATATGACTCAAAGCATTTTGTGAAATTGTTAAATTTCATATGCTCTGTAATTTAGAATGACCCTCCCTCTTAGATGGTGCCTTTTTAAACTGCCGGTCCTAATGATGTAACGTTTTTTTAAAGCATTTGCTGCACTCTGTAACATAAAAAATCCCCTTTTGCCTGTAATTTAACCACCCTGTTTTTTTTTTTCTTTCCACCTCTATGTCTCTGACGTTTTCTGTCAAACCCTTCCTCCATTGTTAACTCTTTCCTTCTCCCCTGTTTGGCCTTTCAGTGCAGCACCATTTGGCCAGTGTGCAGGAGAGGAAGATTAAGCATGAGAGCGATGGAGTGCAGTTTCCTTACCATGGTTAGAACAACATTATAACATTATACTGTGTACATGTATACATGCTCTCCTTCTGCTCACACCACCCTCAGCTTGTGTGCATCTCTGTTTGTTTGCACCTGTGAGCTTTCAGGGCTCTTCCATCTGTCCTTTCTCCTCTTCCTCGTCTTCTGTCTGTCTTTTTGCTGTACGTTCTCTGGCTCTGCTGCTGCTGGGTGGGTTGTAGTGCYCCCAGATTTCTGCTGCTGTCTGTTGTGAGTTCATCCAAGTGTTTTTGGTAGCCCAGTAGCTCCTTAACATCCACCACCTGTCTGCCTTAAAGATCTTGTTGAGATTTTGTGGAAAACGTCATTTATAGYGGAACATTTTTCTTGCCATTTTCAGGATCTTTAAAACTAGTTTAAACTTAAAGGGATTTTTTAAGGCATTTTGAAGTGGATTTCTGTGAAAAAGCTATTAAGATTTAATATCTTACCTGTTGTAGAAAGCTCTTTAAAAAATCTCAATTTGGACAAAGCTTAAATCTGACAGGACTGACATAACAGCAGCTGGAGGCGTTTCCTGCAGGGTACTCTGAATATTTAAGCCAAAACAATCTTGGAATATGAGTAGCAATGCTGTAATGGTTTAAGAAATGGTGTTTGCATGAACAGCTATGAAATTTTAAAGATTGGCAGCAATCTGCTTTTGAAGTGGGTTTTTCAGGTTATTTGCTCATCAGTCAGGTTTGAGTGTACCTACTGCAGCAGTGGGATTTTACAGTCTCAAAACAAACCCCTGTCTTCAAGATTTTGTAGCAGTTCATGCAAAAACTATTATTTGAACTTTTATTTCACCACCAGTCTCAGGTTGTGTGAATATTCCAGCAGAAATGAGATACTCCTATCTTCGTGCTAACAAACTCCCCTGGAAGTGAACAGCTCACGGCTGCTGCCCATGGTTTTTCAATCAAACCCCATGTAAAAAATAAGTTTTTTGAAATAGATGGCAACATGAAGATTCATAAAATAGAAATTTTAGGGTGTATTCACACCTGACACATTTGGCCCACTTTAAATGGACCAAAGTTCATTTTCCCCATTGGTCCCGACCTTTTATRTGAACCCTGGTGTGGATCAAACAACCGGACTGAGACCCGTTTTTGAGGTGGTCTCAATCTGCTTCCAAACAAACACTGGTGCTGTTTGCTTCTGGTGTGAACACAGACCAACCTTGAACCGAACCAACTAAAGGAAACGTGCACCTCTTTGGACTTCATGTGCCACCATTGTGAAGCGTTATGTTAAAGTGATCCCTGATTAGTTGTAACATTAGACTTTATTTGATAAACATTTGTTTTAACTGTAAAATAAAGACTGTAAAAATACTGTGGAATGTTTAGTTTAGTAAAATTTTAAACATTTATTTTAACTGTAAAATAAAGAATGTAAAAATACTGTAGGCTGTTTAGTTTAGTAAAATTTTAAACATTTATTTTAACACAGACAGAGCCACTTTATTTACACACAAAGCATTCTGGGTAAATGATGATGTGGATAGGTCCTCGGTG
>NW_013952455.1:457756-459690 GCF_001266775.1 Austrofundulus limnaeus | reverse complement strand
GAGAACCTATCCACGTCATTATTTACCCAGATGCTTTGCGTGTAAATAAAATGGCTCCGTCTGTGTTAAAATATATTTTTAAAAATTTACTAAACTAAACAGCCTACAGTATTTTTACAGTCTTTATTTTACAGTTAAAATAAATGTTTAGCAAATAAAGTCTAATGTTACAACTAATCAGGGATCCCTTTAACAGTTAGCCCTTCAGTGTTGCTAATGCTAACACTGTGCTACAGAAAATGAGCCGTTGTGGGTCAGGGAACACGGAGCATCTCATCTCCTTTGGGTTGCGGTACACATTTGCCAACGCTGTCCCAAAATTATAAGAGTATCATCGTGAAAACACCTTTGAATGAGCTGCTTTTGAAACTATTGCAGTTGTATTAACAGCACTAACTTCCTCTCTAGGTCTGTGCTCCGTCCCGCCCCCTCATTTCTGTCCAATGGGAACAATGACCGTCACCCACGTCGCTTTGTTTATAAATTGTAGTCCGCTAGCAAAAATGCCAAATATGAATGCAAGCCACACCAAACAAAAAAAAATAAAGTCCGCTTCTGGTCCGGACCAAACAAGCGGAAGAACTTTCCTGGTGTGAATACATCCTAAAATATTAGAGTTGTTTTAAGACGTCRGCAATGTCTTTCAGAGTAGCCCTTATCTCGTCAGCCCTGTCAGATATAAACTGTTTATCCATACTGAGGTCATATAAAACACTACTTTTAACAAGTAAGATAATATTACTCATAACTTTTCCATAGAATCTCATTTTTAAAAGGCTGAAACGTTCCTTAAAGTTTAATTAGATGCTTGAGTCGTTGTTGTGCTCCAACATGTTACTGATGTGATGTGATGTGAAACTGTCGAGTGGTTTTGTTTTCCTGAAAGACAAAACAAAAGCAGCATGTGGATATTTTTAAGCGCTTTATTCAGAGCTGCTGAGTGGAGTACTCACCTGCCTGAAGTCCTGACTCATCCAGCTATGACATGCAGCTCGGGGAGGACAACAAAACAAAACCAAATCCAAACAAACCCACCTGAAAGTACTCAGGTGTGTCATCAGTGCACGAGGTGCCTTCTGTCACCGAGACTTGCTTACTCACTGCTCACAAATGTCACGCAGACGCACACAGAGAACTAAATCTGGGCTCTTTCTCTGATTTACATCTTCACACACATAAGCACACTCCCCAATCTGGAGAGGAGCGGTGTTCCGCTCCAGATGGTACCTCCATGTGTCTACAGCGAAGGGAGCTACTGGGTTACAGCAGACATCTGTTCTGGTGATGGTGGTGCTGGGAGTGAAGGATGTGGAGAGGAGGAGGGAGGGGGAGGGCCTCTGCCTCTGCCTGCTCTGGAGGTGATTCTTTACCTGAATAGAAGGCTCTGAGGTGCAGCAGGTGATCATCATCGTTAAGCGTGCCGTCTCCTGCTCGGCTCTGTTTCTCCTGCCTGCTCCCTCGCTCACGCTGCTCTGCTCTGCGCTGGGAAAACCCGCTTTTGAGAGAGAAGACGGGGTGATAAATGTGTGACTGGTGCCTAGCTGTGTCCTTTCTTTACCCAAAACCCGACACTCTTTAATGTTGATGAGAGCTAATGACGTGCACCATCAGTCAATCCACGAGGCGTAGCAGCTTTGGAGCCTAAACGATTGTTCTCTCTCACCTGAATGAGGAGTAAAGGATTTTGTTTCCCCCTGTTTTTGTCTGTGTTTGTGTGCACGTGCTGTACTGGACCCGGTTCGGCGACAGTTTGTGTGGCCGCTAGCTTGTTAGCGTGGCAAGACTACGGGGTCATGGGAGCAATTGGCTGCCAGGCTGCCTGTGCAGTGTGCCAGGAGCAGGACACAGAAATAATGAACAACTGTGCATGCATGTGTGTATAGGCGCACACACACACACAAACACAAACACACACACACACACACACACACACA
>NW_013952455.1:451870-457075 GCF_001266775.1 Austrofundulus limnaeus | reverse complement strand
TTTGACACCGCCACCGCAGTTTGTCCTTCATGAGCCTTCGTAGACAAGATGGCGGCTGCCTGTAGTGGGGACCCGCGACCATGGAGATATAAACAGGTTTTTTTAAGGTAAAAATAATAAAACAAGGTCTTTGTCTGCAATGATTAGACATGGTTTTATTATTGTCATTAGTGATTATCTCAATTTCGGCTAAAAGAATTGACAAAATCCTACAAACTGTGTCTTTAATGTCTGATTAAAGGAGCTATATGCTACATGAAGAAATCCATGTTCATATGATCTGGGGGTTGGAAATCAAAAGTACGATTAATTTTAAAATTACAAGAATTAAAGCAGAAACACTTGTCAAATGTTTATTTTGGTGTAAGCTCCAGTATAACTGCATCCTACATTTCCCATGATGCAAAATGATGTTTATTTGAAGTTGAATTTTCACAATAAGCCTGCAATAGGGCAGTGGGTAGAGTGTTGGACCAGAGAGCGGGAGAGCAGGGTTCAATACTGGCATGGATACCTACAATTTAATTATTTATTTTCATTCATTATGAACATGTTTTCTCATGTACCTCTATTGTTTAGCTTATTAAAGTCTTGTTAAAGCCTATTTGTTCGAGTTTCTGAGGTATTTTGACCGCTGCTGCTCCCTGCTCTGGTAACAGCATGCAGAATGAGGGCAGAGCATAGGAGGTGAAAAAAAAGGAAGAAGCTGCGACCGACTCTGCCTCTGGGTCTCATATGGTTGTACAACGGAGCTTCTGCTATTATTAGCCATGCTAACGTAAACGCTGGCTTTGGAGGGCGGAGTTAATGTCAACAGACTTTTGGAGGGCGTTACCAACAGAGCTCATTAACATAAACAGCTCTTCTGAACTGAAGTCAGAGCAGGCAGAACTAGAAAATGAGAAATTTTATTATCTGAGAATTATTTTGTGCATTAAATTGAATGTGCATGGTCTGGATAGCCCACAGACATACCAGAAAAATTTCTAGGACCCATAATTTGGTCTCCTTTAAGAACTCACAGCAGTTTAATTAAAAACACTATTTCATAAACTTTTATGTTGTGTACATTTTTGCATGACAGGGTATTTACATGAAATTTTATGATTATTTGGAAGCACCTGTAGCGACTGCAGCGGCTAGTTGTAGCAGCCCAGAGCAGAGTGCTAACCTGCATGTTAGGCTTCCTTTAGGCCCAGGCCTCCCTTGCAAAAGAGATCTGAATGGGATTTGTCTGGTTAAATAGAGGTTAAATATTTATTTTTGTATTAAAGCATTTCATTCCAAATTTGCAGCAGTGTAAAGATTTATGGATTATCATCTGCTTTGAAATTTTTGAGATAGACTATTTTTTTGACTTCCTGAACCTGCTCAGACTAACTGTCAGTTTGTCAGTGGGCTCAGAAATAAACTTTTCTCCAAACTGACGTCATTGTTGTTACAAAAAAATCTGACTTCAAAAGATTGTACCTGTTGCTTTAAGCAGCTTGTGCAACACCGTTTTTCGGGCATCGGTGCTCCAAAACAGGTTGCCAGTCCACCACAGGGTCACACAGGGACACACAAAATGAACGACCGTACACTCACTCCCATTTAAGGTCAACAGGAGAAGGTCAGTAATCTCACATGTCTGTTTTTTGGACTGTGGGAGGAAATCGGAGTTCCTAGAGAACACCCACACATAGGGAGAACATAGAAACTCGACACAGAAAGATTTAAACTCCAGATCTTTTTACTATGAGGTAACATCGCTGACAGTTTACACCCAAGCTGAATGCKCTGCCTGGCTGTTAATGCACTAAGTTTTTAGAGTCAAATAAGTAAAGAATCTTTTAAAACTTTCTTACAAAACAGTTTCCCATTTGGACAAACAGTAAATATATAAATGTAAATGTAGTAAAAACACCCAAATATATTCCAACTGACGCAAACACTGCAGTAAAAATTCATCACAATGTGCTTCTTGTAAACAGGTTGCAGTGTAATAACACTACACCCCACAAACAAAAAAAAGATCATAACCAGATGGCTGACACCTTATTTTTACTCTTTGTATTTAGATTTGATCACACTTTTATTTGTTTATTTTTGCGATAATGCTACCAGTAAATACAGTATATGTTACCCTCCCACTGCGTCTGCGCCTCCCTCCTACATGTGGAGTGAAGTGCTTGTCCGAACATAAGTGCCAGCGCCCACCTTCTCCTAGACTTGTTGGTGCCCACACAGGAACAACTGCACCCACGCTGCATACGAGCATTCTGGGTAAACGGTGATAAAATATATTTCCCAGTGCGGCGTTAAAAAAATGGCAAAAATAAATAAATAAATAAAAAGCAAGGCTTTTCAGAAATCTGCTGTCAGACTGTTTTAGGCTGTGCTCATAAAATCTATTTCCACATCTCTTTGGGCCATGTTGAAATTACCCACATCTTTATTTGACTGTGTTTTGTTTTATTTGTGTGAATATTGTGCCGTTTAGTAGTTTATGAGCCTCTTGCCTCTTGCCAAGGTTGTTTATCACTGTGTTCCTTCAACCGAAACACAAAACATGAGCTCAGTACGTTCCAGAGAGAAGTAATAAGGTCTCTGTGTCCATGCTGATGCACTTTTCTATAGTTTCTCCTCTCCTCATTATTCTCTGTTTTTATAGATTTTTTTTTATTTCCCTTTTCTTTTTCAGTTTTATTTCACTATATACTCAACGTTGTGGTTCCCAGCAGAGGTCAAACGCACCATTTGGCGCAGTTCCTCAAACCCAGGAAGTCTAAATTGTGCCTTTGGATTACCATACATCAAAATAAATTCCCTCACCACGCACCACACAGTGCCCTAATCACAGAAGAAAGTCGGGTTTTTATCGGTGGCGCTCACACTTATGGCCATGTCTCTGGTCTGATGCTGAACTGGGCCTGTACTTAGTCTGTCCATTTAAATTTTTTTTTTTTTTTTTTTTCATCAGGCTGTGGGATATTTTACGCAGCCCTTTCGCCTCTTTGGCATTTATAGACAAACGGGGACACTTTAACGTGTTTGTCTGTGTGTGTCTGGTGCGTGTGCTGTCGCTGCTCCTCTTCCTCTTTACTTCTTACTCCATATTTCTGCACCCCCACCCCCCACCTCCTCCAAACTAGCCTTTAGTGGCTGTATGCCTGGTGGCTGCCTCCTAGCCTGAACACTTTCTGTGAGTGAATGAGGTACAGACTGAAAAGAATGAAAAACGTGAAACACGTCATTTCTTAAAGCAGAATAGGTCCTGTCTTTTGAAGTGAAAATCTGCGGGAAGGCAGTGAATCATTAATATCTTACCTGTTGTAGATAGCTCTTGAACAACCTCAATTTGAAGAAATACAGTTTAATTCTGACAGAATAAATGAGCAAACAGTCTAAAATAACAAAAAAAAACAACTTTGGAGCATTTCAGTGTCATTTGCGATGTTTGGATGTGATCGGTGGGATGGTTCAGATAACTTGATTTGTTTGTACTTCCTAAACTCCTTCAACTGAAACATGACAATTTTTTTCTGTATCTGGGTTAGCGTGTCTTTTTGCTTTTTGGGATTTGATTGTCCTCCTACGCTAAGTAATTATTTGTTTTGTTAATCATTTCGGGCCCTGTGATGGACTTGCGACCTGTCCAGGGTGTAACCCCGCCCCTCGCACTGTGACTGCTGGATATGGGCACCAGTGACCCACGCAACCCTGAAAAGGAAGAAGCGTGTACAGAAAATGGATGGATGGATGGATGGATAATCATTTCGGCCAAAACAGCTGTGTAATGTGGTACTGGTGGCAATATAAAAGTAAAATAACAACATTTGGATGAATCACTGTTAAACTGATAAGGTTTTAACTTTAAGATGGCAAAGCCTGCTTCKGATGCAGGTCTGTTTGGTCCAGCCATTATTAGCTCATCAGTCAAAACTGGGCGAACCATCTTGCAAAGTGGAATTCATGCCGTAAACAATTCAAGTGTTTAGCATTTTAAAATCTGACAGTCTCATATTAGAATTATTTTGGTAAAAACATTATGTTCATCAGACCTCACTGCAAGTTCAACACGTGAATAACCACAGGATTCCATGTAAATACCTGTGTAATTAAAAATTGATAGCCCTATAAAGGTTTATAAACTGCTATGAAATTTTGGAGATTTGAGCTTCTTTAAATAGAAGTATTAAAAGTACAACAGTTATTCTCTTTGGTCTTGGCTTTGTTCAAACTAGCTGTTAGCTCGTCAGTCTGGTCTCTAAACTCTGTTTCTTCAAATTGAGATCATTTGAAGAGGAATCTGCAATGGGAAAGATATTAACTGCTCCTAATTTTCACAGAGAACCATGCTTCATTATGTCCAGTACATCCCTTCAAGGCAATAGCATAAATGCCTGACCGTCGGATCATCAGGATGTGATCAGAGGATCAGTTGCTGTGGGTTTTGTAGTGTCCCTCTGCAGTTAGTTACTGTTGTCATCCTGACAGGAGCAGTGAGGAGGTCGCTTGGATTGTTCATTGATGGAGTTTCTGATTTTTCGCTGGGCTCTGAGAACGTTTCAGTTTGTTTTTCATGAGACAATTTGATCCCAGAACCGAACACTTTGCAGTTTCTTGTCAGTAAAACTCATAGAACTTGTTGTGCTGTTTGTCCACAGTGACTGTAGTCGGACCCCCAAGGTATTTCCCAGCTCTCCTCTGTCCTGAAGTGAAACCCCTGGCCACTTAACGTACCCCACTCCTACCTACACCTTCCCCCTCTCCTGTCACCCCCTGAACCCCGGACCTTCAACCCCACCCCATTCAGTTAAACAAAAATGGTACAGCCCCCTGACTGTACACAAAAAGACAAATCGTCTAAGAAGCCTTCTGTATGTTGAAACAATCAACCAATCCACTGATTTCTGTCAACCAAATTCATTTGATTTTTACTTTCAAATTGAAGAAGTCTGACCATTGTTTTATTTTTTTAAGTATTCATTTTAGTAGAGTCAGAGTAAGAATAAGCAGCCATGTTTGATTAAAACCTCGTCTCTGTTCTGCCATCTTTTTTTTATGTTGATCCACTTTTTACCAGGACTCCCATCGCCTGGTTCTCATAAGAAGCTGGGGAAATTCGATTTCAGCGCCCTGTCCTCCCAGACGAGGTCCCCCCGCATGGCCTTCACCCACCACCCACTGCCAATGCTGGCAGGAGTGAGACCAGGTGAGACC
>NW_013952455.1:443470-449291 GCF_001266775.1 Austrofundulus limnaeus | reverse complement strand
AACTAACAGTTATATCTTCCTATCCAAGTTTTTTTTTTTTAGTTTTACCACCTCATTACTCTCTTACAAACTCAAAATCCAAAGTTTAGTTTTGAGAAAAAAATGTAAACATTGTAAAATCATGAGCATATTAAATTACTTTTATTAAGCATAAATTTTCGCCACAAGCTTTTTGATCAGYAAGCAGCAGTGCCGAGCCTTCCAARAAGACAGAACATTTCCAACACAACTGGCAGGAGCGCTTCACTGCTGTCCATCACCAGAGTGGAGTTTGTATCTTCTCCCCCTGCATGTGTGGGTTTTCTCTGGCTTCCACGGTTTTCTCCCACAGTACAAAAAAGAACCGTGCTTGCTGGGTTAATTAGGAAAAAAAATACGCCTAAGATGATTTCTTAATAATGCCATCAAAATTGGGACAACCTTAACGTCACATTTTACATCATTACCAGAAAGTTTCCTTTCTCACGCAACCCTTAACATTTCTCTGGGCTTGGGACCAGCACCAGAAGTGTACAGAAAGTCTCTTTTCAGTGGCTGGTTTGGGGGACTGTGGTTCTACCGGAGTGAATATTTACAAGTACATAAAAAATACACACCTGATTTACGTAACAGAACAAATAATCTTTAAAGAGCTTTCTTCATAACTAGAAAGTAAATGTCAGAAGATCACGTATCTGCTGCTTTTTGTCCATTTGTTTTTAATTAGTCTCTTGTGAATCCAGCAATTTTATTTACCAAAAAAATAAAATAAAATCTCCGGGGCACTCGGTTATAACTCCAAATATTCTGGCAGACACCAACAAGTTGAGCATTTGCCCAGGATTCTTCTCTCCATATTTGCTGTCAGCCTGGCAGTTGGTTTGTAGTAATATGATCAACGGAGGTGCTGTTTGGGTAAAGGACTGAACTTTAGTTAAATCACATTAGCTGTGGGAGCAAGGCTGTAGAACATGTCTTGGTGGCCCCGGTTTTTACTGCAGGGTCCCTTTGCAGCTGTAAGGTGATACTCATAACAACTCTGAAATGAAATTCACTTTAATTAGATTGTCGCAAAGCAAACATAAAAGCATGATATTCCAGAAGAGGAATACTGTAAACATGGCAYGGAGCAGAGATCAAGTTGAAACCAACAAATTATGCGTGCGCCACAATCCACAATACAATACAATATGGGTCTTTTCAGGCTGCTTTTTTTAATGACTTTTTTTGTTTACTTACCAATTTACTTTTCTGTGTAATGTGGGAACATCTTGATTCTGCCAAGACTAAAAGCAAAATGCAAAGTCTGAGCTGCTGGTTTTCCCAGCTGCCTCTCTACAAGCTGCTCGGATGTAAAACTGAGCCAAAACGGCATCTAATTTAAATCATAACATTACTAGTTTTATCCAATTTTAGTATGATAGTAGAGATATGTTAGCTTATTTGTTTTCTGATTCTAAAATTGCCCACTGATGGAAAAATGAAGATTTGTGTTCATGTACTTTCTCTGGAATTACTCTTCATGCCAGAATTGATGACAGAAATTACAAAAAGAGGTTGACCACGTCTTTATGATGTCCCCACGATTGCTGGGAAACCCTGCATCTATTTAGAGGAGTTCAGCAGATCTGTTCGCTATATTTACACTATATTGCCAAAAGTATTTGCTCACCTTTCCAAATGACTGTGCACCAGTGCACAAAGCAAAGTCCATAAAGACATGGATGGCAGAGTCTGGTGTGGATGAACTTGACTGGTCTGCACAGAGTCCTGACCTCAACCTGACAGAACACGGTTGGGATGAATTAGAGCAAAGACTGAGAGTATATCTGTCCAACATCRGTRTGTGACCTAACAAATGTGCTTCTGGAAGAATGGTCAAAAATCCCCATAAACACTCCTAAACCTTGTGRACAGCCTTCWGAAGAGTTGAAGYTGTTCTAGCTGCAAAGGGTGRACCAACTTCATAYTGAGCCCTGTGGATTAGGAATGGGATGTCAAAGCAGGTGAGCCAATAGTTTTGGCAACATAGTGTATGTGTACATGTTCATGTTATAACCAACATGTACATACATAATCAATTGGTGCTGTTTCTACACAAACCTCAGCAGTATCGACATTGGGATTATTGCTGGTGTGAAATGACCCATCACATTATCAGCCTTGTTCTGTCTGAAACAATTCAATTTGCAGGAATTGTAGTCCTGATGCCACATGCAGTACCTTCTCTCATGAAAAAAAATCTGCTTTTWGAGAGCAGAACTTTTTTCTTGCATAGGTTAGTGCACTTCTGTGAAACCACATTACTCTAGGGGAGATTTCTTTAGGCTCCTGAGATACTTTAAAAAACAAAAAATAGAATTGTTCAACTAATTGGAAGGATCACTGGAAATATGTGTACAAGTATGCTATTAGTCTGAAAGGAAAATGGCTGCAATACAGTTCATAGATGGATATAATGACAGAAAAGACACTTAAGTAATTTTATGATATGTTAAATATATGTAAAATATTATTTAATAATGTCCACGTAATGGAGAAATAATTYCTGTAAAGTTTGTAGAAATGAGATAAAAACACTTCATAGAATTAGCAAAAGCAAAAGCTAAACGTTAACTAGCTGGAGCACGGAGGCGCACGGTGCGCAGCGCTGCGGCTTCTGAATAAATGAAAATGGTTTTACACAGTTGTTTATAATTTTAGCAGCTCTTTTTATCCCACCAGTTTAGCTGCTAAAAATGACAGATTTTCTTTTCTGGATCTCTGACAGACGGACTTCAATCTCTGAACTCGTAAAGTTTTTCTTTTTAATTATCGCTGCCATTTTCATGAATGAATGGACACTTCCTTGTATCTGAGGCAGGAATCATAGCCTTATATGGTGTTTTTGGGGTGGTAATTATGCTAATCTCCTCTCGCGTGCACGAGCAGCTGGATAGAACAGGTGGAATTTACGCAGCTCATTTACRCACTTTTCCTGAAGATAGAAGAGTTTGTTGAATCTGACGTGACATGTTTGTACTGTACGAATCCTTTGTACGAACAAAAGTAAGAGAAATTTAGGAGAAGAATATGAACATGTTCTTGCATGAGGCCCATTGAGTGGTTCAGTGTCTTACCAAATTACACCAACATATGATTGCACACTGATGAAATCAAACCATTGACTCTTTTATTTGAGCATGACTCTAAACACTGAGTCACAGCTGCCCCATGCAAAACTTAAAAAAAAATACTTAAACATAATCAGGAAATGGAATAATTTGAAAGAAAGGTGTAAACATTTGTATAAAAGTTTAGATTTGTTTTCCTTGAACTGTGAGTTGTTTTGAATCAGTGGAAATCTGCTTTGATGGAAGTAATCATTATTTTGTCTCCCCTAAAATAATTTTTAAACTCTGAAATATTGATTACTGGAGAAAAAAATAATAAAAATAACCCATAAAACAGCAGGAACACTGATTAAGACTAAGTTCTATTTCCCATTGGGTCATGGCCCAMGTTGGCCATACCCCACACGGGCCATTAGACCCCCAATGTAGGCTCACAAATTCAGTATCATTAAAACATTAACAAACAAAAAGRTAATAATAATTTAGGTTAAGCTCTAGTATCAGTACTTGTAATAGCATTTGATTTAACATCTCATTCCAGCATAAATTTTATCAGCCAAGTTGTTAAACTTACATTTAAAAGTGAATTCTTCGGTCAGGGATTAATTTCAAAACTCTGCCTTAAAAAAAGAAAATGTAAAAACCCTCTGCCGTCTTCGTTTTTTTGTTTAGTATACTGACGGCGCAATGAATCTTATGATATCATCGGCCACACTGGACGCTCATTTGCATTCTACATTTTCAGGGTTTTGTCTGCAGCATGAGTAGGTGCCTCTGAACTGGGACAACCTATGGCACAGGKCAGTGACATAAGAGGCCGACGAATGTGCCCTATGTCGTCTGCAGAGCCTGAACTGAGACACAGCCCGTGTTGCTGTGTAAGTCTGTATCWYACTGGGCTGCRACAGTTAGGGRTTTKTTGAAAATGGCTWAAACCTAGATTKCAGTGTCCCTTTGCCTCAAAYATTCACRATTACAAYGTTTCACTACAACATGGGACATGCWTTGAAGAAACTGATACATCATCAATTCCCTTTTCTTAAATACAAACAGATACACGTGTTCTTGCCCAACCTTCAGCATGTTGTGTATTTTCTTATCTAGACATCAGTTTCAACAGAATTTTTTGTGCTTTTATCAAAGAAAATTGGCTGTAATAGAAGATATAATTCATTGGGATACCTATGAATATTTTTAATTAATTCTTATCAAGAAGGACTTACAATGATACCAAACAAAATATGCCAAAAATATTAGTACATTAGTAGTAATGGTGTAAAATGTAGGGTTAGTTGTTTGGGCAATCTTAGAGRCAAGATCTAGGAAATGAAAACATTGACAGTTCAAATTTAAAAGAAAAGTTTTAGATTTTGTTCAGATGGTGTTAACGATRGGATCCCTGTGCTTGAAGGGGGATTGGGTAAATGGTAAAAACCAGATGGAACACTCCAAAGTAAGATGAGAGTAGGAAGTGGGTGAAAGGACTCCGTCTTTTCCTTTCTGTCCCAAACATCCCACCATCTCATCCTGAACCCATCCACGTACCCCCATTGTGTTTGGCCTTCACCCCAGTCTGTAATGGGATTAGTATGGGACTGTGGCAGCGGGGGAACAGCTTCACTGGGGAGCAGGCAGCCTGGGATGAGAGGGTGCTGGTGGGCTCAGAGACACAGGCCCCTGTCTGGGAGGGGGGGTTTAATGCAGCAGAGTTGGCACCCTCATGAAGTACACTCTCACACAATGTATAAGATGCAAGGACCAAAAAGCGTTGGCAGCCCTACATGGGCAGCTGGGGGGCCTGAATGGGCTGTGGAGGGTGTCAAAGTGGCACATCTATGGAGAACAGACTTCTAATACAAATTAAGGAGATTTAACAATGGACATGGGCCTGATGGAGCAGGCTTTGTGTTTGGTGTGGTGGGGACCAACCAACTGCTCTCCTCCTATAGATCACACGTAAATAACACGGTATGTTGTTAAGTGAGATGTTTTTTTTCCTCAACTATAAAACAACAAAAAGGTTATTTAAAGCATATTAACAGCAAAATTATAATTTGCACAGTGTCTACACAAGTCCAACAAATTAATCCATGTACACCAATGTGAATATCTGCAGGCATTGGGCTATTTACTAGAAAACAATTCATATTAGAGATGTACTATATAAAAACAACATATCTGAAAAGAACTGCTAAATAGCATCAGTGTTTATGATTCACACTTCAAACAGTATGAGCAACCTAAGACCTGCTAATTTAGGAAAACACTCAAAGACCTCGGTGTAAATGTTCTGTTTTCACCAAGTTTGGACATGATTTTAGATAGAGTAGTTGTGTGTAAATAAGTTCCTCACATTCATGTGTGTGTGSTTTTAGTTGACGTCGCTGTATTTAAGACCCCATGTGCACCCACCTACATCCTCTTCACTTTCAACTTCACCCATGTAGGTTTTTTTGGGGCACAGTTGTGTTATAAGAGCAACAATATTACATTTCTATTTGCCATAACCACCTGGGCACCAAATTTTATTGTACATCTTAGACATTCACTCATAACATTTTCATGAAATTCACACATAGGAACTTAAGGTGGGGCACTCATGGCTATAGGTGGCCAGATGGCACAACTTTCGCCTCCTGTGCCTGTGCCCACCCCCCAAGGTTTGCATATAGACACTTAGGGTTTTGGGTTAGAGTAGTGGTGGAGGGGAAACTGGCACCACGCCGGCC
>NW_013952455.1:438913-443460 GCF_001266775.1 Austrofundulus limnaeus | reverse complement strand
TGTGTGTGTGTGTGTGTGTGTGTGTGTGTGTGTGTGTGTGTTTGTGTGTTCATGTATCTGCCTCTGTCCTGTTCAGCGAGTCTGTGGCCCAACCGTCCGCTACTTTCTGTTCCATTTGACAGTTTGTTGATAACAAATTTATAGAATGCTGAGTCCAGATTAGTGATTTAGTGACTGAGGCCCCGCCCTACCCACCAACCTGCCTGGTTATCCTCTTGCCCCTGGCCCCCTAAGATCCCCCACACACAAACACACCTCCCCTCTCCTCCCAACAGAGCAGCGTCTCGTCCTCAGACACACCTCCCAGAGCTCATGGTGAAATGCATGTGTTAATTACGGTTTCTTTTCCATAATAATAATAAAACGCAGTTTGAAAAGAGCAATGCCTTTACTTGATTGAATAAAAGGATGTTCTCGACTGTATTCCTCTGTTGACTCTGATTATTACTGTATCCTTCGTGGTAAACAAGCAGATCGAGACAGAAGGTGCTCGTTTCAGTTCTTTGTAAAAACACAAAGCCAACGTAACACAAGGACATTTCTGAAGACAGTTTTGATGAGGGACAAGGCATCAGTTTTATATAATAACTTGATTTCTCTTGTAAACCACGTGTCAACTTGAGGCCCGTGGCCAACATATGGACATTAGGGCAAATCTTGCGCAGCCTGTGAAACATTTTAACTGCCCCACCAATCTGTGACAAATTAGGACTCTGATGCYTCATTTAAAAAAAGAACTGAACATAATTACTGCAGACTTCCCGTAACAATCAGGTTAAAATTGTGAAACCAAGTTTGAATTTGAGGTTTGACTTGGATTAAGCAGCAAACGAGACCAGACTGWTGCTAATGACCCTGTGACAGGTTTTGCACCAGAAAGTCTACCTAATTTTCTTAATTTACTGCATTCTTTTATTTCTAAGTAGTTAATGTGTTGGAATTTATGAAAGGTGTGTCTTTTAACGATTTACTTGGTCGTTAATGTAAAAACAAAAATAAGAGAAAAAACTCCTAATGGAGCACAACATTTAAGAAAATAATGCAGATGATGTATAAACTATCGGTGCACATTCACTCCAAATTTTGATGCATTTTCTCTACAAACCTAAGATCATAAAACGCATTACCGCCATCTAGTGGTCAACCCTTGGAACAACAGCAAAGTGATTAGCTAGTTGTTTGACAAACAGTAATAATTGTGCAGAAATATATGTAGTAATAAAAAAATTTTTTGCAATAGTATCAATAAAATCAGTTACATACCTAGTTTTTTGAAATACTATTTTGCTCAATGATGCCTAATGTAGCTCATTTAAATTTTATTCTAAGTTCATATTTATTGGATGAGCGAYATCGAAACTAAACAATCAAACTAAAATTCAGGCAGTAAGAATTTAAAACTTTTTTTAAACATTGTTTCACATTCGAAACCTGGAGAAGCTCATTACATGGCTTTTGTACGAATAATTTTACACAACTGAAAGACAAGACTAGCTTATATAGTTGAATAAATAAGTTTGGCCTATGGTCAAGTTTTTAAGTTAGCCAAAATTTATACTTCTAAGACCAAACTGGCATGTTTTGACCCTAGAGGAATGTTTCATTATATATATATTTTTTAAATTCACACTATAAACTTTGTAAATCTGATGTTGGTCAAGGATTTTATTTTTGACGGAACACAAGTGGTTATTTTACGATGKCCTGCGCTTAAAGCAAACACGAGATGTTTGGACTTTTCAATCCACTGCGGGTTCAAAACAAGAGCTTGTTTCCCACTTCTGCTCCCACATTTACCAGCTAGACCTGCAGAGATGGCAACACTAAGATGAAGACACAGAGTCGGACAACTGAAAGACTGCTGATATTTAATATAGCACAGCATAGTCTAAGATCATGTTGATGCTGTAGGACAATCAGTAAAGACTGCTTTCACACATACAGAAAGAGAAGGCAGTTACTTGAACAGGTGTCTTAATGAACCCATAGAAAGCTGTCAACTGAAGCACAAAGAGCTGCTTCACAGCTCGTCTCCATGCTACTATAAGAGTTTCACAATGATTAATAATTCATTAGCTTGCATATTTTGAGTTTTTTTTATGAGACTCATTTGTTATAGTTCACTGACTGCAGGGTCATGATTTTTATAAGTTCACTGTCAGAGGCAAACATCGAGCTTCTGTAGAGATGCAGCAAAATTATAGGCTCAACAGAGAAAAACAGCCCAGGTCAGCTGGTTATCGTCACATCCGTCAGCGTACAGTCAGCTGTGGGTGAGAATTAACTAATGGACACACAGATTGGACACAACAGTAGAGCAGCTCCTTCGTTTCAGCCGTGCGTACAAACATAACCTCGGTCAACCTGCTGCGCTCACTGGATTTGTCTCTATGATTTAGGAAGGGGTAGGTGTGAACACCTGGACAAATGCTTCAAATGCWTTGTAGTAACTATGAAAATGTTGGTTCAGACAGCTTTTTGAACTACCTGTTTGGATAAATAAAAGTTTAGCAGAACTTAAAGGGATCCACGATTAGTTTTAACATTAACCTTTATTTGATAAACATTTGTTTTAACTGTCAAATAAAGACTAAAATACTGTAGGATGTTAAGTTTTGTAAATTTTTAAAATATATTTTAACACGGACAGAGTCATTTTATTTACATGCAAAGCATTCTGGGTAATGATGACATGTATAGGTCATTGGCACGAGGCTGCTAGCGAGCTATATCCACCCTGAAGGTTAATCTTGGACAATATCTGATGATTGACTCTTAAATGAAACCAGAGAGCGTTGACAGAGAGGAGAAGGTAGAAATGACTCTATGAATGAAAATATGGATGGAGGACAACAGAGCTGCTTCATGGAAGAAGAACCTCAGCTTAGCCTGTTAGCCTTCGCGCTAGCCTTCATGCTATATTGCCTTATATGTATTAGCTCGGCGCTAGAATGACAAATAAGCTGAACTGAGGTTCTCCATCCACATTTTCAGTTGCAGGCTGAGTCATTTTTGCGTTCCCCTCTGTCATGTGGATGGAGGACCTCAGTGACGAGAGGAGAATGTGTAGCGCTGAGCTAAYACATATATATAGTGATAGCGTCGGGGCTAACGCTAAAGCTAACAGGCTAAGCTGAGGTTCTTCTTCCATGAAGCAGCTCTGTTGTCCTCCATCCATATTTTCAGTTACAGGCTGAGTCATTTCTACCTTCTCCTCTCTGTCAACGCTCTCTGGTTTCATTTAAAAGAGTCGATCATCAGATATTGTCCAAGATTAACCTTCAGGGTGGATATAGCTCACTAGCAGCCTCGTGCCAATGACCTAGTTGATGTCATCATTTACCCAGAATGCTTTGCGTGTTAATAAAATGGCCCCGTCCGTGTAATATATTTTTAAACTTTTAGTTTAAAAATTATAAAAACTGAACATCCTAAAGTATTTTTACAGTCTTTATTTTACAGTTAAAATATGTTTATCATATAAAGTCTAATGTTACAACTAATCAGTGATCCCTTTAAGCTAACGGCTACTCTGAGCTCAGCTAAGACCAAGGAGGTGTGCCGCCCTCTTTCATCAGCACCAATATCTAAAATCTTTGCTCATTTCACGTCGGTTATCTTATAAACCTTCACGCCGTCTGTTCGGGAAAAATGGGATTCTGTTTATATTTATTGGTTATTAGCAAGAGAAAATAGTAGGTAAGRCTAACTGTAGCACTTCCTCTGTAGCTTGATGCACATCAAGCAGGCACACATATGCTGGAATTACTGAGATGTGATATTGAAAATGAGATTTTAAATATTTGTATGAACCACTAAAAATCAAAAAAGATTTTTAAATTTTTAAAAATCCATTCTGATTTTTTTGCTTTCAAACTAGCTGTTGTGTCAGGAAATAGCTGAGGTTCAAAAACCTTTCCACAGCATGTAAGATATTAATTGCTCACAACTTTTCCACCTTTAAAATGGTTGAAATAYTCATTCAAATAATAGTAATGGGGCCGTTCCAACTAGTCAACACATTGCACTAAAATGGTGCCGGAAAATTCAGATAATTTCAGCAAAAAAAAAAAAGAGCTTTGGGATTTATTAGAACTGGCAATGATAAAGTAGTTCACTGATTAGTTTTACTAATCAGTTGTTACATTTACCGATTTATTAGTTTAAATGCATTTTTAGCACGATTTTTATTTTTTACTGAATTAAGCTGATTTATTTTGTCAGTTTGCTGCAAAAATAAAAAAAAAATTTACACTGACTTGGTTTATTAGATTTTTCTGGTAGGTTTTCCTGAGCATTTTGGAAGCAAGGGTCCAGGAAAAATTAAAGAGTGAAGCAGGAACCACACAAATATCACAAGTTAGGTTTTTAAAGGCACAGTTTGTAGGATTTTGTCAATTCTTTTAGCTGAAATTGAGATAATCACTAATGACAATAATATAATAAAAAACATGTCTAATCATTGCAGACAAAGACCTTGTTTTATTATTTTTACCTTATAAAAACCTGTTTATATCTCCATGGTCGCGGGTCGTCACTACAGGCAG
>NW_013952455.1:432973-436717 GCF_001266775.1 Austrofundulus limnaeus | reverse complement strand
GTACTGGAAAGACCTTGAAAGGTCCTTAAATTTGATGTTGACCAAGGTGTGGGAACAAAAAAAAGCTGGAATGAAAACAAGCAAAAATGAAATAAAAGTAACAACTTTCTACTTCTTGCCTTTTTTAAAAATGTAAGAAGTAGAAAGTAAAAAGTAGGCTGAAAAATAATTACTCAAGTAAAGTACAGATACCCAAAAGTTCTAAAGTACAGTAACAAAGTATTTGTACTTAGTTACTTTACAACTCTGGTGGCAACAAAGAGGTTATGTGAAGACATTGATGGGGAATAAAAAAGACAAATCAAACTGAAGAGTTACCTGGAGGAGCTGAGGATTCTCTCGGCCTAGCTGTTGGAGAAGAGCTGGGAGCAGAGACGGGTTCTGCTGGATGGCCTGTCTCATGTGCAGGAACTGGGGCTGCGTGCGCAGGAATGCAAGTGGGTTTTCTCCTGAAGACACACAAAACATKAAGTAGAGAAAAAGTCTGAAACATACAATTATAAATTAAGCTCCCTTTAACCTGCTTGACATGAGGTTTTTAAAGTGCAAAACTATGTGTCTGTAGAATTTCTGAACATCTGAAGGGTGCCACAAAATTACACCAATCATCAATTTGCTTTTATAAAATCTGAAATGCAATAAACTAAATTTTAAAAACGTAAAAACTACATTATGATGTTTGAACTGTATAAGTGTAAAAGAAGAAAAGGTTTGTGGAGAATAATTCTGAAGAGTAAGAAATCAGTTTTCTCAGATACAGAGTTACCCTGGAGGTAAGTGACAATAAATCTTCTATAGAAATCTTGTAGAGGAAAAAAACCTGTGCAACTCAGTGTTCAACAAGCTCTGATGAGCAGAAATAAACTAAAAACAATCTTTATAGTGAAGGTGCAGTCATTAACAGCAGTTTATATAAGCCTTTAGTCCAGATGGTTCACACAAATTTATTGACTGCAGCTCACGGTGGTTTCATATTTTACAGAAAAAAAAWGACTAAACACTTCAAGGTTACCTTCTGCTAGAGATGGAGCCTCTGTGGGGCCAGATGCCGGGGCCTGCGCTGGTGGATTACTCTCCTGAACTGGGCTACTTGGGATACCCTGTTCATGCAACACACACATAAACACACACATGTACACTTCCTGCAAGTTCCTTCAAATATAGACAGACCAAAATCATTTGTGTTAAGGCCATGTGTTGTAAACTGTAATCCCTACAATAATTTACTATTAAATGCATCAAACAAACAAAAAATTTAACTTCAGATTTAATTCAAACCATTTTATTTTGAAGGTTTTAGGATTGCTTTGCAGAAGCGTCCTGTTAAAGCCTGGCAGTGAACAGCACTCAGGAGAATCAGGGAGAAAACCTCATGAGGGCGTGAAGCTGACAGCCAATCAGAGCAGGAAACATTCAAGAGCACAATTAAGACGTTTAAAACAACTCAAACAGGTTCCAATAGTTCAAATCAAAGTTCTGTTTTTATATCTCATCACTGATGAGTCAAAACATTGTTTACTTTGTTACAGTTTTCTCAATCCACTGCTGATCAGCCTGGATTTCATTTAAAGCCTTAAACAATGGGTAGAGTGAGTAAAAGATAAACAAACAAGGTTTTTATAAGAAAAAACAAACAACTCGTTAGATCAGCAGCAGAATACACTCCAGTGTGGCTTTCAGCAGGATGGCACTGACTGAAAATAATCACGACAAATGTCTCATGGAAAAAAAGAGGAAAAACATCAAATTTAACTTGACTATAAGGAAGTTTAAGCTGTTTTAGACAAACTTTAGATTTTTGATGAGTCTTGCTCTCAGTAGCTGTTAGCCTAATCATATACCCCTGCTGCTTTCAACTGAGATCACTCTTATCACTGTCTACTGCAGGTAAGATACTGACTGCTCAGGTCTACTCCACACACACACAAATTCAAAACAACCTTTTAAAATCAGCACATTTATTAAGAAGGTTCAGAATTAACATTTTTAACATTTTGAGAACTTTTTGGGTCATGAAAACCAGAAAATGACCACAAACGATGTCAACAGGCTCAACCTGCTTGTACAGAGCATTATATGGGTGAGAGTTGATCCATTTTTAGATTAAYAGTAATGTTGACAACTATTTTGAATCGATTTATAAATGTTAAAAAATGATTATTTATTGTTAAACACAACCTGCAAAAGGCAATGATGGGCTGTCAATGGTGTGCAAACAACAGAAAGCCTGTGTTTGGATGTAAAGATGTAGTTAATTTAAGTGAGCTTTCAGAACCGAGACTGTTTTTTTTTTTTATTTAATTTTAAAAGCACCAATTGGGATCAGTCCTTGAAGCTGTAATTCAGTTTGAAGATAATTCCATGCTGCACGGGCAGAAAAAGTTTTACGACCAAGTTCTGTAGGAACTGTGGGAACAATCAATAAATGGATGTCGTTAGAACACAGTTAATAATGTCCAGTTTTAAACGAAGATGCACACAAAGGTAGAAGAGGGTAAAAAAAAGGAATGGCATTATAAAAAAACAGGTACCAGTATGAGTCTGCAAATGAAGGCCAGTGAGCTCTGGCATGCAGGGTTCAGTGATGAGTAAGAGCTCTGCAGCCTGGAACAAACCTCAAAGCCCTGTGATCCACTGTGTCGAACCAGTGCAGGCTCTGAGCAGAGACATGCACCTACAGGATGTCTCCATTTTACCTCTGAGACATTCTTTGATCAGGAATTTGTTTCAAGTGTGATTTTGGGTGAATTTATAACTGTTTTGTAATCACATCTCATCCTGAATCATCAAACCTGACGTGATTCCACCTACAGTATATAGATTCCATTTACAGACACAGTTCTTAAAATGACACATTTGTCTCCACCCACATGTGTGTATCATCATACTCATGAGTATACAACCAGGTTTCTAATTTTACAAGGTAACTGCTTGATACAAGATTTCTCTTAAGTTACAGAAAAACTGATCTTAGTGGTTATTGAAGAAAAAACATAGGTTTCTCCGCAAGTCCTGCAAGTTACCTGCCTGATCAGGACTGGGTTAAGTCAGAGAACGCTCCACTTTCAGCAGGAGAAATCTTTTCCATAAAAAGTTCAGATTTAGTGTGTGTGTGTATATGTGTGTGTGTGTGTGTGTGTGTATGTTTGTGTGTGTGACATACAGTGAGCAGGTACTCCACAGCTCTGTGTGGGTTGTTGAAACTGGCCCGTAGCGCTGCCACCACTCTCTCCCTCTCATATCCCATAGACATGATCTCTGTCAGCATGGCCTCATACTCGGCCCCGGTCACTGAAAACAAACAAACACAGGTTTAACTCTCTGCTCTGCTCTGCTTCTTACGTTCCTGCATCTGAAAACACGTCAGCAGGAAGATCCCTCCATTTGGAAAGTACTTTAATCAGACAGGTTAGCTTAAAGGGGCAGTATCATGTAAAATCAACTTTTTTGAGTTTTTTATCATGTTATAATGTTATACTCTCATAAAAAACATGTCCAAAGCCTTGCTTTGACTCATTCAGTTTGAGAAATCCTGCAGCGTTTTTATGAAGCCATGCTGAGGAGCAAAACGACAGGTGGGGACCAGAAACGCCCCTGGGACGTGTGTTTAAACCGAACTTCCTCATGGCAGAGCGCACCCCCTCCCCCACACACCCCGCCCATGACTCCTGCAGGCTCTCAGGTGAAATTGAAAGTGAAACTTAACTGTCTGCTGAGCTCTCAACATTAGTTCTCACTCAGTGA
>NW_013952455.1:422670-432826 GCF_001266775.1 Austrofundulus limnaeus | reverse complement strand
GAAGATAAGTTTATTTTCTATTTAAACATAAAAACAGCATTTTAATAACAACTAAAGGTGACATAGATACTTTAATATGGTATAGTATTTAAATATATGCCTGAGAAACACATAATATTGGCCCTTCGAAAAAAAGTTTAAAAAATCTCAATTTTGATGGATGCAGAGCGTCCCCCCCTAAATTCAGATGTTTTTTTCTGATTATAAAAATATAAAATTATGATCTTGATGTACTCCTGATTTAAAGAAATCTATTCTTAAAACGTCTATACCAAACATTTATTCCCCATTTTTGACAACTTTAAGAAGTATTTTTGACTCTTCTGATGGTAGGTTTTGTAGAAAAGTAATGAGCAAATAATATCTTACCTGTTGTAGGTGATTTGAAAAGATAGCTACAACATGTAAGTTATTACTTGTTCTGAAGCCCACTTCACATTGATCAAAATACTTCTTTAAAAAGGTCAAAATATGATTTCTTTTAACAACAGAGTTTAATGCATTCAAACACCAGCCTGATCTAAAATACTTATCAGTAAACCTAAACTAAAMAGAGAGCTGTTCTCTAAGCATCTGGGCCATGTTTGTAGGTCTGTTTTGAGAGGCAACACAATGTTTCTTGAACAAGCAGACGTGTGTTGTTCCTCAGACTGAGGTTCAGATATCTGAACACTGCTTCATCTCTTCATAAACAGAGACCTGATGAAGTTCTGTTGTGACTGGTTAACTGAACACAGCCAGATATCTTCTCCAGTCCTAGTCCCAATAAGATGACAGAAAATAAGTTTTTAGAGAAGCTATGATTACAAAAATACACTAATGAAGAATAAGAAGACATGAAAGCTCAAACTGTAAAGGTTTGCTATGTTTACTTACAAAACAGACTTACAAAGTCTGTGGACAACTGCAGCTACATGATGATGCAAACACCGACTGAATGAAATGAAACTTTTTCTTAGCCTCAAACATTTTTTTCTGAAGTAAGCACCTCTTTAAAAAACACAGGAAAAATAAGTTTATATTATTGACTCTTTTTGTGGTTTATTTTGATTGATGATTGTGCTTGGCCTGTGGTGGGCACTGAACCTTAAAACATTTGAATCAAATTTAATCAAAGATTTTAACTTTCCAATCAGGTGTCGTGTATGCACTGAAAGGTGACAGATTTTTATAGATATATTATGCACAAAATTAGTTTGTACAATTCTTTGAATATTTATATTGCTAGAACTAGAGAAAGTTTCAGTACAGAATATCTAAGCCAAGCTGGTTTTACGTAACAGCACGACATGTATCCGGTTATAAACTATGAGGAGACCAAACGGGAATCCCCGTCACCCTGTGTGACACCACAACAAGGTAAGGCTCGCTTTTGTCAGAGCCTAAACATAGAAACGAAAAGTAACAAACTGCAGCTTGTAAAGTCCCTGACTGACAGCAGCAACAACTGCAGACTGTGCTTTCCTAAAAATAACTGCTACTGTGAATGTCAAAACAATATTAACTGCATGAAACTGTTGAGGAAACAAATAGAAATTTAATTTCTAATAATAATCATTTGAGATGAATGCCAGCAGCTACTTGGCTGGTAAAGTACTTTTACTTACCCAGTGCTGAGGAGGCATCCAGACCCTGACTCCCACCACTGGAGCTACAAAACATAGATGTGAAGAAAGAAAAACAAAAAACAGATGATCCAAACCATATCAACAGTGGGTATTTTTCCAGTAAAATAATTAAAAAGTCAATTGAAAAATTTGGCTCCACAAGTTTTTTGGTCTTCAGATATGAAATAAAAAAAAATCTGTTTGGATTTTTCTGATCAGAGCTACAAACAGCAGCCAATAACTGAACATGAAAGTTTGACTAGCTCAAAAATCAGCTGGCCACATGGAGTGAAAGATAAATAAAATTTAAGCTAGCTGAAAATAAAGCTATAGTTAGCACGCTTTACTTGCCTTTTTTTTTCAAGCTAAAGAGCAGAAGCAGATGTACCAAGGAGGTATGAGACAACAGAAGGAAAAACAAAATGACCTTGAGTATTTTAAGATGCTAAATACACTCTGTGGGACCAGACAGATTGTTAAATTTCCACTGAATAAATGTTTGAGAGAACAGTTCTACTAAAACAGGGGTTTCAAATCCTTCTCCTAAAAGGCCGTTATCCTGCATGTTTTCCTTGTTTTCCTGCTCCGACACACCTGATTCAGTGATTGAATTACCTCTTCAAGTTCTGCAGAAGCCTGTTATCACCCATCCATTCAAATTAAATGTGCTGGAGCAGAGAAACCTCTTAAACATGCTGTAGTAGTGACCCCCGAGGACCTGGACTGGACACTGGGCACATGTTTCATGATTTTACGCTGTGGATAAGCCGTGTTGTGTCAAGTTGTGTTCTCTAGTTGAAATCTGGTTCCTCGCCTGCAAATTTGTTATGATTTACCTTTAATCCCTGCTATTTTAAACATTAACCAATATTTTACGTAAAATAAGGAAACAAGTTGTTTGGTTATACTTCAGTTGGAGGTAAGACGTCAGACCTAAGACATGATTTGAGACAGTCTTGTTCGCATGGGCATTTCATTCATACAAGAGAAACTGCAGGTGACACGTCACGCACAAACAAAATCAACAGTGCAAGTGGCACAGTGGATGTTTATTTTCAGTTAATGGAAGAGTTGGAGGAGGAAGATCTGATATTTTTGTTAATAACTGAGAACAAGCTCTAATTTGTGCATTCAGCAGAAAGAGACCACCACYGTTCCCAACAGACGATGCTGAAGCGTGAAGCTGTCTGGCCAGGCGCGCTCCCTGTTGCTCATGACCCCACAGCTGCCAGTGGAAGGTGCACTCCCTCTCCATCAACACAGCCAGAGTTTCCTGTGTACAAAAACTCTCCAACTGGTTTTTTGATCTCCAAGTTTTATTTAATTGGTTTTATCACTTTGGCTAGAACACCTGTAAYGATRGCTGTATTTTCTAACAGCCTCAGACAGCTGATCCTCAGCAGAAGCTGTCTGAGCATACTGAACCCACWTTGATAAACCAACATGTCCATGAAGTTCTGACCAATCACGTAATGCTGGCATATCCGTAGGAAACCAGTTCTGACTGGCGGGGGCAACACACAACGCAGGGTTTCAGTGTTTCGGTTTTAAAACACAAATCTGGTAATATTTGCTCTTACAATGAAAACTAAAGCTGAACTCTACTGTATTCATGCAGAAATCTGCTCTTGCTGATGTGTATGTCAGAAGAAAATGTTGTCATTTGTTCTGACAGTCAGTTCTACACAAGGTTTGGATGGAACTTTTTCTTGCAGGGGTATGTGTTAACTCAGTGGTGCCCAAACATTTCCCCTGAAAGGGCCAAAATTAAAATCAATCTGAGGGCCGTGGGCCAAATGCAATAATATAAGAAATGCAAATACTTCTTAACTAAAGTTGTTTTATTTTTTTATGATTAAGCTAGCAGCCAGTGTGGTTGCCTACATTCTTTTTTTTCCGGCCCATGGACATGGAGAAAAGTCAATGCATGCTCAGGCAGCAAAGTCTCATGGGACTTTTCATAATTTAAAATTTGAGTATATGTGGTCTTATAAGGTGTGCAAATCTAGATATGGGCTTTAATCAAATCTAAATGTCTCTTGTTACTTGTATTTTATATTTAATCTTAACATAATTACAATCTAGTAACCAGAAACACAGCTGGTGGGCCAAATCAAATGGCTTGGTGGGCCAATCTTGGCCCACAGGCCCCACTTTGAGCACCTTTGTGTTAACTATTACGATTGGTCAGAACTTAGTTGTGGGCAGTTTTATGCAGCAAAGCGGCTCATTCTTCACTTCAGCTGCTCCACTAAAGATCAGCCTGCCCGAGGCTGTTAGAAAATAGAGTCATGTTTACGATTATTCCAGCAAAATCTGTAAAGATGGTCTAATAGATCTTATATATTTTTTATTATTTTATTTTATTTACCGTTATTTAACTAGGCAAGTCCCATTGAGATCTGAGATCTCATTTTCAAGGGCGGCCTGGGCCTGAAAGCCACCTATTGTACATGTTTTTGGGGGGTGGGGGAAACTGGAGTGTCCGGAGAAAACCCATGCAAGCACGAGGAGAACATGCAAACTCCACACAGAAAGACCCCAGATCCGAACTGGGGATCGAACCCAGGACCTTCTTGTTGTGAGGCGTCGGTGCTAACCACTGAGCCGTCGTGTCAAGAAGCTTGAGAACTGAGATGACAGCTTTTGTGCATGGAGGAGACTGCGCAGGGACATCTCGGCCTGGCAACATGGGGACAGATTTCCTACATTCYCTAGTTATTGTACCTCACTTGTTGGAAACAGTGGCAGTCTCTTCATGACACATTACAAATGATAAACAGCATGTATACTGTCTAGGTCTGTGCGATAAAAATGATTGTTTGCAGTAACGGTGTGCACTTTTGGACTGAAAATGTCCATGCAAAAATTAATGACTCGCAAAAGCAGACCTTTTCATTTCTCCCAAAGTACAAATCCAGCTTAAGAAGTTTAGCAAGAATGTGGGAAAAAAAGAGAATAAAAAACAATAATAATAAATCTGGAAAGAGCTGGGGAGGCATTTCACTGGGGTTAAAAGGCACTGCAGTCAGTATCTGAACACAATATATTTAACATTTTACACAAACAACTTACGATTTACCATGCTATTTTAGCAGCATGATATAGATAAATGTTCATTTTGTTAACATTAGCTGAAGGCCACTATATGACAGGTAACCATTGTGTTTGTAATGTGGATAATTTACTTAAACACTTGTATTCTAAAATCAGACATTGCTACCAAAATATACAAAATATTAGACATCATTCTTTTAAACAGATTGGCTAATTTCATGTTTTGTTTTCCTTTTCCTAGTAAAATTTTGAAAATTGTGAATATAATTTATAATTTAGTGTGACACAGTTCATCATTATAAAAACACATAAAATACTCATCTACACAGAGTATATCTACAACTCTAATTCTGGAAATGTTGACATTGTGTAAAATTGTAACAAAACAAAGCAATATATTTGTCTCTCTCATAAACCTGTATTTTTTATTTACTATAGTAAAGATTCCAAATGTTTAAACTATGAAACCATACTTCCTTCAAAAAAAAAATAAAATAAAAGATAATTTTGACTTTGATGGCAACACACCTGAAAAAGATTTCACAGGCAACAACAGGCCATAATAGTAGGTGGTATGAATAAGAAACAGCTCAGGGAGAATTTATCAAATAATTAGGTTATTTGGCAACAGGTCAGTAGAAGAACTGGGTATAAATATAGGGCAGCTGTGGTACAGTGGTTAGGGGAGTCGTCCTATAACCGGTGTTGTCAGTTCGATCCTGTTCCATCCGTCATCCATCTTGGGTAAGACCCTTCACCAGTCTAGTCTGCTGTTGGTGGTCAGTGGGGCCAGTGAGAAAAGTCTGCAGCTGTGGCTACAAWGTAGCTTACCATCATCAGTGTGTGCATGTGTGTATGAATGAATGATGTATAGAAAYTGTAAAGAAGCTTTGAGTGTCTAGTGGTTGATTTTCTCAGAACTAAGGATAGGCAGAGGTTTGAAACTGTGAAAACGTCTAAAGACTGTGGAATGATGTTCTTCAGTAGGCAATTGGAAAGACTCTGATTTGTCATCTACAGTTCATATCATCAAAAGATTTTGAAATTAGAAAAAAAAATCTGTGCGCACAAAGGATAAGGCTTAAAATCAATATTGGATGCCCCTGATCTTCAGGCCTCCAGAAAAGCTTTGAATTAAAAACAGATCCGGTTCTGCTTTGGGACGTCGCTGCATGGRGTCAAGAACACTTTCACAAATCATTGCCTGCAAACACAGTTCACTGTGAAAYCCACAAATGCTAGTTAAAGCTCTATCATGCAAAGACGCAGCTGTGAACTCCACCCGGTGATGCCCCAGTATTCTCTAGATCAAAGTTAATTTAAAATGGACTGCGGCAAGGTGGAAAACTATTCTGTGGTCAGACAAATCTTAAATTAAATTATTTTTAGGAACCACAGATCCCATATTCTCTGTATTTCAAAGGGAAGGCTTTGCATATTTCAGCAAGACATTGCTAAATCACATACTGCATTCATTACAGCAGCTTGGCTTTGTAAGTGTCTGGGTGCTGAACTGCCTTGACTGCAGTCCAGACCCCTCAACACTGAAAACATTTAGTGCATGATGAATTAAAAAAATTCCACAAAGACCCAGGACTGCTGAACAGCTAAAGCCTACCATGGGACAACATTTCCCTCCAATGTGCTTACTATTTCATACTGTGTATAAAATATGGGTTTATGAGATTTGCAAATCACTGCATTCTGCTTGGGRTTTTTTACACAACAATCAAACTTTTTCAAAGTTTACAGTTTTTAATTTTTCTTTTTATTATTATTGAGTATAAAACTTCCAAATCTACTTTTTGATGTGCATCACTTTTTTTGTAAAAAGTTCACAGGGTTAGCCAGGCTGCTGGGCCAGGCAATTTGAGTCCATTACTTAATCGGAATCTGTCCATAAAGGCCTTTTAAGCCACGATACTTGTTACATGTTAAATAAATTAAACAAACTGGTCTCTAAGTAGGAAGTTACAAATGATTGTTTCGAAAAAATAAAATTCACTCAACCTGGTTTTAAATTTAATTAACTATTTTTTCCCAAAGGTTGGTCCTTACATTGACATTTCATTTTAAAAGCTTAGAACTTGATACTTTTCATATGAATGTAAGTCTCCTCAGAAAAGTAGCAAAATGTCTTCAACCAACAGAGAAAGCCATCAGGTTGCCTTGTTTTTAAAACTTCTAATCCTCCTACGATCCTTGGGTKAAAATGACCCATGAGACCTCAGTTTCAAAACTGAGGCTATCAGGCAGCAGGAGGGCTGAAATACAAAAAGCTGTACCTGGCTGGTTGTTGTGGTTCTGTCTCTGCAGGGGTTGGCTCCTGTTTGCCCTCCTCAGAAGAAACTGGGGCAGGGGCAGGTGCTGGGGTGGGGGCAGGAGCGGGGTTTGAAGCCGGAGCAGGTGTTGATGTGGAGCCAGAGTCCTGTACAGGGGGCTTGGGGGCTTCTGAGACTGGTGGTGAAGCAGCAGCTGCAGGCTTAGCCTTTTTTTATTTAAAAAAAAAAGTTAGACCAACAGCATCCTGATGTATGGCTCTGAAGCTGCTATGGTGCATGAAAACTACTTGCTTATGTGAGCACAACACAATAGATAGTCTCACCTTAGACACCATCACTACAACAAAATTCTTCTCGTCAATTTTGTAGTCTTTAATTGGCGTGTCATCTTGCAAGATTTTGCCAGCATATATCAATTTCTGCCCAGAAACAGGAAARTTGTCTTTTCCACGTTCAGCTTCTATCTTCTCTTTCAAGGCCTTGACCTGATAAAAATTTAAAAAATAAATAAGAGAGTGCATCTTATTGGTGCAGAAGGAAAGGAACTCTTGAATGGCCTCCAAAAACTTTTATCTCTACGAGTAAATATCTGTGCAGCGTGTGAAAAGGCAGCCATTCCTTCTCTTTATAAACACATACAATTCAAATCTATAGTCGAATTTATAAAAATAATTATACACACWTATTTAATACATTACAGACAGGCATCAGATGACCCTTTTATTATAATAGTTAATTGTATATTGTAAACAATACAGTTAGTTTAAGTTATCTATGAGTAGTGACGAACAAGCGTAACACAAACTACAGCTATCTCCTCACATGACGAGGGCATGTTGACAAACTAAGGCTAAAGCTAATTTGCAAATAGCAGTGTCATGAGCATTAGCATTCCTATCATTCCTGTCAATGCTTCCCGTTTATCCTGGATTATATTAATTTTAACGAGTCAGATGTAAATTGAGAGTTAGAACTCCGAAGCAGCCACGGCAAAAACTTTTCATTCCAAGAAACTGTCTTACGGTCGCGTCGCTTTTAGTAGTTAATGGGCTAGCATTAGCAACATTAGCTTGCTAACGTTAGCTCGGAACAATAAGGTGTCGCGTTGTTAAAAGTAACTCCGCAATRGTTGATGATTTTCGAAATAAATCAAATTTAGCCAACACTATATCTGAGTGCATGTACACCGAAAAGCTAAACAGTCTATACGTGAAAATAAAACACAAGTGCCGCAGCTAGCAGTCTTAGCATGTTAGCACACCGCTCACCGTTTGTTCGGGGTCTATCTCAATCTGAATAGTCTGCTGCTGCAGCGTTTTAAGCGTGATCTGCATGGTAGCAAAGGCTGACGTCCCGTCAGAGGTGCTTCTAATAGAGAATTAGTTACTTGCTATGCAGTTAATTTGTTCTTAAAGTTGGCGTTTTGGRTAAGATAACAGCTAGCCGAAAAGTGTGTGTAGCCATGAGCACTCAGCAAATCGCCATCTTTGGTGACAAGTTGGTGGAGCGTCGAGAGGAGGGAGCACTTGGAAGGTACGAGATCGCTGCGCGCGACCATGTGAAGMATGATTTTGAATGTGTATGGCGAGCCAATTTAACATATATCATTACATACTTTCTGTAACTCATTGAGAGAGAGAAAAAAACAAATAGGATGAAGGCCGGTTTGTTTCCGAGTATAAAGATAATAATCAAATGTTGAATAAAATCTGAATAATATAGAATAAAATTGGAATTTTAAAAACAGACTTGTTATTTTGCGATTAAAAATTAATAAAAATCAAACCATCATTGGCACAATGACCTACAGTTTTTTTAAAGGGACTTTATACTCCCGAAAATGTTTCAAATATAAAAGTAATAAAGACATAATTTAGAAGATAAGATAAAAAAACTTTATTCTCCATAAAAATGGAAATTTTATTTAGCCTATCCGTCAAATACCTTCCAAAAAACATATCACACATCATAAACATTCATCATAATAATTTAAAAGAAAGCTAATATGCCATCTGCACTGGTGAGTTCATTTAATCTAGAAATAGAAGGTCAAATGTTGAATCTGGTTTTGCTCCATGGGTTGGGTGTTGAGGAGAAAGCTAATTTCTGGAAGAATCAAGGTGAAGTGATATACYCAGGGTGTTGCTTTGACACATTCATGCATGTTTGAGAAATCCTTGAATCTCTCGTTGTTGCCGGCGCTGTCTACATTCACACCAAACACGTTTTGGGCATCTAAAACACACCCAATGCCTCAACTTGGACGCGCTAAGTATCTGACCGGGACCAAGACTGTAGATGGTTTTTTTGGGAAGAGCATCTTTTATTTTTTTTCCTGGTCTGTCTTAATGGTGGATGAAATAAAAATGAAATAAAGAAAATGGCTTTGCTTTACATACTGGAAGTAAGCGAACATTGCGCTCACCAGATAATTAATTCACCAGATAATTTAGAGGCGGTCGGTTCTGTGAGTTTCACCAGGAGCTGCGAGCTGGCAAACTATTTTTGTCCCGAGCCCATTAACACCGCGGTCAGTTGGACAAGCTGCTGACCCACATCGGTGCTGATATCTCCTGCCAGAACACCAACAGTAGGTCGATTTCAGCTAAAGAACTCCTGCCCGTCTGTTTCAGGTTAGTGGGCAACATTCAGGAAACCGTCACGTGGAAAAAAGATTCTCTCTGATTGGTTGATGTGGCATGTCAACCAGCAGAAGTTCAGATTTTTGAACTCGAGCATCGGCTGCTTTGGACGCGCCACATGAACGTCAAATGCTCAAACTTTGCATGTAAACCGGCCTCTCCTCCTGCTGCTCAAAACGCGTTCGGTGTGAACCCAGCATTACTGGTACAAAGCACCGCCTATAGTACATAGCTCCTCCCTGGAGTGAGTGACACAGTAGTGACAGGGAGTGACAGAGGGAAGCAGAGGTACAGAGACAGGGCATGTTGTTCTCTGTGTTTCCTGTTGTTGCAATAAAACTCAGCTGATCGTTCCACGGACTACCTTCATTGTTGGACCACGTATTTCTGTCTTTGTTAAATAAATATTGCCATAACACATTCCAAAATAAATACAAACTTTATCATTTAGCCACAACATTTAAGGTTTAACTTTTACACTTAGATTTACACATTTGATTTGATTGATTTGATTTATTGATTCAACAGGAAAAGATTACTAAAAATCAAGCCTGACTCAGCATAATTG
>NW_013952455.1:418057-421424 GCF_001266775.1 Austrofundulus limnaeus | reverse complement strand
AAAATGCATAGTTTTAAAAATATTCTTTGAAAGATTGACTGATTCATTTAATCACAGTGCACACAGAGTCAGAGAGTGGGTAACTGCTTTTTGTTATCTGTAAGGTTTGAATGACAAACTGAGTCTGATTACTGTAAGATGTCAGTTCAGTTTGGTTTTAGCTGGGTTTGGACTAGCCATYAGCTCATCAGTCCTGTCTGACTTTATCAAACTGAAGTAATTCAAAGCAATATCTACAACCAATAATGTAATAACTGTTAATAACCTTTCCAACAAACCTACTTCTCTGCTACTGTCCGTTACTACTAAGTCACCGCTAACGTTTTATTTTTTGCTTCTAAACAACCAGACTTTCTTTTATTTATATATATATTTAAGTGGTCCTAATCAGTGGTTCTCCAGGCTTCAGAAATCCTGAAGAACAATTGTAGTTTTTTAAACGATTTCTTTGTACTTTTAYAGAAATGGAGTCTTCCTATAACATTGTAGAAAGAATAGATTTCGCTTGTTTAGCCAACAATGACTGATTTATAAATCCTTTCTAACAAAACCACTGAATTAAGTGTGTCTCTTTTACTTTCTGATACAATTTACTTGGTTTTGAAAATGTTCAATAAATAAATAAATGAATAAGTCACCTGGGGGTGGATCGGGCATCTGGTCAGGATGCCACCTAAACATCTCCCTTTGGAGGGTCTCCTGACACGTTCCATGGGAGAAGATCCAGAAATCTCTGGAGGGAACAAAATGTATTCCCTCTCTGGCCTGGGAACACTTTCAGGTCAGGTCTGTCTCTGAGAAAACATACTCAAGGATAGATAAGTATGAATACTTTATATGTGTATATGCAGTGTTTCCTGTTACAAAACACAGCTAAAGCTATGATAATGAAATAAAACAAAAATAGTTTTATGACTGAACTGTGATTGAATTTAATAAAAAAAAAAGTGGTGGGATGTCACAAAGTACAAGTACTTTCTTACCGTACTTAAGTGCATTTTTATGTAGCTATCTGTATTTTACTTAAGTAGATTTAATTATGAGTACTTTCAACTTTTACTCCACTACATTTTACATTAAGTGTCTGTACTTTCTACCCCACTTCTGTAATGCAATGCATTACAAGTTACATTCACGTCTTGTCATATTACTTTTTTATTTTATTTTATTTTAGTTTGAAAGTAATCAGTAGCGAGATGGGAATTGGTCCACTGAACCACTGCAAAGCAGGAAAATACTATTAGACCCTCCTTCAAGAAGAGCGAGGCGAATCACCTACTGGAGCATCAGAACCAGCATACCCAAAATGGATTCCACCACAGAGTTARCCAGAGATATGCCACCCATGGCCTAATCTAAAAGACTTATTCAAGTTAACCGGTTCAAAAAACAAGTCATGGAGATTTTATAGAGATTTGTGTTGAATTTACAGCTGTTGTAACAATGTCGGATGATGCACAGTATCACAGAGGGTAATCACAAAAACATGCATTATCTGCAGAAATGTTCACTAAAATGGCACTCCACTGCTGTATTAAAATATACATACACTAGACACACTTCATGACATTGTAGACCGTTAGAAAATACATTATGCTACTTTTACGTTTAATATTTTAAGTAAAAATGTTAATGTGGTACTTTAACTTTTACTTTTACTAGAGTAAAATTTTCTCTGTTTATCTGTACTACTATACTTTAGTGTAGTGTTTGAGTACTTTCTCCACCACTGAGAAAATGTGACACACAGAAGTGTTATTGCTGTCTTTTTTTAGTGCAGGTTTGGGATGTGGTCAGCAGGGGACACCATTTGATTATTTAGTCACAGAATGGCAGCCAGGATGGTGGATTTCTCTCTCTCTTTGATAAATGCCAGTATGTCTCTGGTTGTTTTTGTTTGTGTTGATGATTGAGTTGTTTGTATGGAGATTTAAAAAAGAGCTCTATAACTGGACACATGGTGATGTTGTATTCTGAAAGGTATGATGGGTAGCTGAGTGAGTACACATACTTGTGCAACTATGCCTGCTGAGAGATATGGACAGGAAACAGATTGTAGTAGTAACGTTGAAAATGTTTGCTGATTATTACTGGGGATTTTTAAAAAGCCATGCATGCTGTGGCTGTTGTGTGAGTGCTACAGTAATCTGATTTAATCCAAGGAATTTATARTCTGTCTGCATGATTTTCTCACACCCTTTCAAGTTGAGAGCCATTTACTAAATTACCATTCGACACACACTTACAATCACTAACACTGTGTGACTTAGGCCTGTGTTTTTTTTCTGATATTAGTACTCGAACAATCTCACACTTCCATGTTTATGATACATTTTAAAAGCTCCTCTTTCCTGTCTTTTTGTAATCTCCAGATTATCCAGTTTTTTAGGAGTCTGAGACATTTCTGAATAAAAAATGATGTATCAGTGTGTGTGTGGTTGGTGCCCTAAATGTGTGTTCATCTGGGTTAATTCTAAAGGACAGATCTATGAAAGATTAACTAGAAACCACCATGTTTTATTGAAACAAGCCACATTCACAGACATATGGCTTAAAACAGACCTACTTAAATATGGGCTGGCGTGTCTTTTAGCAAGCTTTTATTTTGTCCAGAAAAAATAATGCACCAAACACAATTCTGCACTCCATTTTTTTGCAACAGTGCAACATTGAGATAATGTTTCTGTTAAAACTTATTTTTTACTGGATGTCTGTTGAAGGAGAATCAGTGAATTTTAAATATTTAAAGATGCAATGAAAACATGAGTATTTATTTAATTTTATTTATTTATTTAGTTATTTATTTATTTTAATTTAATTTTATTTTATTTTATTCAATTTAATTCAGTGTGGTTTATTTACAGGGGTTAGACAATGAAACTGAAACACCTGTCATTTTAGTGTGGGAGGTTTCATGGCTAAATTGGACCAGCCTGGTGGCCAATCTTCATTAATTACACATTACACCAGTAAGAGCAGAGTGTGAAGGTTCAATTAGCAGGGTAAGAGCACAGTTTTGCTCAAAATATTGCAATGCACACAACATTATATACCAGAGTTCAAAAGAGGACAAATTGTTGGTGCACGTCTTGGTGCATCTGTGACCAAGACAGCAAGTCTTTGTGATGCATCAAGAGCCACAATATCAGGGTAATGTCAGCATACCACCAAAAAGGACCAACCACATCCAACAGGATTAACTGTGGACGCAAGAGGAAGCTGTCTGAAAGGGATGTTATGGTCTAAAACCAGGTGTTCCACTTTCATTGCCAAATCACAACAAACGTTGTCTCAGGGCACTATACATACACACACACACACACACACACACACACACACACACACACACACACACACACACACACAC
>NW_013952455.1:409815-416097 GCF_001266775.1 Austrofundulus limnaeus | reverse complement strand
TTAAGGGAAATGCTTCTTTGAACAGTCTGGTTGGGATAGGATCTAGCAGACATGTTGATAGTTTGGATGAACCTATTATTTTAGATAATTCAGAGAGCTCAACAGGACAAAAACTGTCCAGACATGAATCAGGTTCTAGTGACACTAAAGCTGCCTCATCTGACAGAGAATCAGAGGCACTAACAGGAAGGTTGGCATGAATTTGATCTCTAATTAAAATAGTTTTRTCTRTAAAGAATCTCATGAAGTCATCACTACTTAGAGTTATAGGGAGACGGGACTTTTCATGCTGCCAAATTTGATTAAAATTATTAGGGCATGGTGGAGACACAGGATCCTTTTAGGTTTTCTTAGTGTATGACGCTGAAGCATTAGGTGTTTTTGGACCTGTTGTAAGGACTGTCTGAGGTTTAAAAAGATTGTTAGTCCACTATGAAGTGGTTATAAAAGCATTTGTCTTACTTCTTCTTTCGGCTGCTCCCTCCAGAGTTCACCACAGCAAGTCATCCTCCACCACCTCTTTCTGTCCTCTGCATCTTATACAGGGGTTGGACAATGAAACTGAAACACCTGGTTTTRGACCACAAWAATTTGTTAGTATGATGTAGGGCCTCCTTTTGCAGCCAATACAGCATTAATTTGTCTTGGGAATGACATRTACAAGYRCTGCACTGTGGTCAGAGGGATTTTAAGCCATTCTTCATGCAGGATAGTGGCCAGGTCACTACGTGATGCTGGTGGAGGAACACATTTCCTAACTCGCTCCTCCAAAACAGCCCAAAGTGGCTCAATAATATTTAGATCTGGTGACTGTGGAGGCCATGGGAGATGTTCAATTTCACTTACATGTTCATCAAACCAATCCTTCACCAGTCTTGATGTGTGTATTGGTGCATTATAATCCTGATACATGGCACCGTCTTCAGGATATGAAGTTTGAACCATCGGATGCACATGGTCCTCCAGAATAGTTGGTGGTCCTTGGCAGTGACATGCCCATCTAGCACAAGTGTTGGGCCAAGGGAATGCTATGATATGGCAGCCCAAACATCACTGATCCACCCACATGCTTCACTCTGGGCATGCAACAGTCTGGGTGGTGTGCTTCTTTGGGGCTTCTCCACACYGTAACCCTCCCAGATGTGGGGAAAACTGTAAAGGTGGAGTCATCAGAGAACAATACATTTTTCACATTGTACACAGCCCAAGATWTGTGCTCCTTGCACCATTGAAACTGACGTTTGGCATGAGTGACCAAAGGTTTGGCAATAGCAGCCCGGCCGTGCATATTGACCCTGTGGAGCTCCCGACGGACAGTTCTGGGGGAAACAGAGTTGAGGTGCACATTAAATTCTACCGTGATTTGGGCAGCCATGGTTTTATGTTTTTTGGATACAATCGAGGTTAGCACCTGAACATCCCTTTCAGACAGCTTCCTCTTGCGTCCACAGTTAATCCTGTTTGATGTGATTCATCCTTCTTGGTGGTATGCTGACATTACCCTGGATAATGTGGCTCTTGATACATCTCAAAAACTTGATGTTTTGGTCACAGATGTGCCAGCAAGACGTGCATCAACAGTTTGTACTCTTTTGAACTCTGGAATGTCACCCATAATATTGTGTGCATTGCAATATTTTGAGCCAAACTGTGCTCTTACGCTGCTAATTGAACCTTCACACTCTGCTCTTACTGGTGCAATGTGCAATTAATGAAGATTGGCCACCAGGCTGGTTCAAGTTAGCCATGAAACCTCCCAAACTAAAGTAACAGGTGTTTCAGTTTCATTGTCTAATCCCTGTATGTTCTCAATCCAACTCCCTCTCTCTTTAACTGCATTCATTTATCTCCTTTTTGCCTTTTTCCTAGCAGCTGCATCTCTAATATCCTCTGGACATGTCCAAACCATCTCATTTTGGCTTCTCTAACTTTATCTCCCAGTCGCTGGGCCTTTGATGATCTCATTCCTAATTTCACCCACCATTCTGTCTCCCAAAGAGAACATAAACATCATCAGCTCTAACACTTCTTGTCCTGTCTCCTGTCTTTTTTCCAATGCCATTGTCTCCAAACCACCTTTTTTTTTAACTTTTGCTGCCGCCTTTTTGTCACTTGAATAATTCCTGAAACTACTTGTAAATATAAATGTACACACTTCAGATCTTGACAAAGGTACACAAAGTTACCTTGATGTCAAATATTCAATTTTAGAAGGTACATCCTGTGAGACAAAAATGTACTTTTTCTGTACCTCTATTTTTGATTGTATAGATGAACAAATGCACGTTGCTGATGGTTTGTTTCTCYACAACACTGCTGAAATGTTGCAACTGGTGTGACAGCAGCTTCCAGAATGGTACTGGCAATTAGTAAAATTAGACTAATTTTTTAAAAATATCTGATCCTTTTGCAGTGATTGCACTTTAAATCCTAAGTAAAGTCACTCCAAAATTTGTGGTACATAACTTCCACAGACTAAAATTTAGAACCAAAATTACAAACCTTTGCATTAAATCACCTATTTTATAGGACTCAAGTTTAGTTCCAAACCTTTCATAGCAGATGCACATCTAGAACATTATATTGTTAAGTTCATAATTTAAAGTACAAAGTTTCAAACTAAAATATCACACATTCTGTTAGTGTTTGAAGTAGTGTGTGTTATAGATTACTTTCAGCTATTACCACACCAAATTTTAGCACAGTATCTACAAAGCTAAGTTAGAGMTATTTTTGTGTTTGCTAAGGTTAATTACATGAGGCAGCCATTTTTAATCAGCTTGTATCTAAAAGTTGTTGTGGCTGTGGATACAAGTTTGGTAATCACTTTCTGAGCATTTCATTAAAATCTGTACACTGGTTCTTGAAATATTCTACTAAAAGACACAACACCATAAATTACATGATTGCCAGATATAATAATGACTTAAAATGTTCAAAAAATGTACAAGTACTTTTATAAATAAATCAGTTTTAACAAAACCCTGATCAAACACACATAGCTGCAGTTGTCTCTCTTCTTTTAATTGTGCATTTATTGTGCACTCTGTTTGTTGTAGGGATTGCTGCAAATTCTCAACCAATCAATGTTTGCTGCTCCACCACCACAAACCTCCACCATGAAGTTTTCAGGCAGTTTTAAAAGGACTACCTCTGTACAAGGATTGTTCTCCGGGTAAATTATCTACTTTGGTAATGTGTTTTAAATCTGGTCTCAGCAGTCAAACAAATGGTTCAAAAGTATTTCTTTTTCATTCCTGCATGGAAACACACCTAAATAAGTTGATTTTAAATAATGATTCACTGATAGAATAAACATCTTTCTCAGTGAACACTTAAGTGCTGCTACAGAAGAGAAAAACAAAACACGAGTATGTTCCCTACAAAGGAAGGCAAAATAGCTCGTGTTTTAAAAATAATTTTGAATTGGGGTGTAACTGGCAAACAATTTACCGATCGTGTCACTCCTCCTCCTCATTTCCTTTGTGCTTATGTCCTCTGAGAGAAATCCTTCTATTCCTCAGCAGGTACACCCACACAGCATGGTTTCATCTGCATAGGCATGATATGTCACACTGCTCTATGTGTGTGTGAGCCTGTGCTGACACTGCTGTAATGAGTTAGTCATGTATGCAACCCTCAGAGACACTAAATCTTATTAAGGAACGGCAGAGACCTGCAAAGCCTTTACTTCACATACAAGCACCACTCACAATTTGTTACTAATAACAATGAGTTTATTTTATTTATATTTTCATCCATCCATCTACCCATCCATCCATCCATCCATCCATCATCTACTACACTATCCTCTGCAACAGCTTGAGTAGGGAGAACCAGACCTCTCTTTCCCCAGCCACTTCTTCCAGCTCTTCTGGGAAGATTACAAGGTGTTCCCAGGCCAGTTGAGAGCGATAGTCTCTCCACCCTTTTCTGACTGATAGTTGCTTCAGATTTGGAGGTGCTGATCTGAACTGCTCCAGTCAGGGATGAAGATCACGGTATAATGATGCCAACAGGACCACACATCATCTAGAAACAGCAGAGATGGAATCTGAAGGCCACAGAATCGGACTCCCTCTGCCCCCTGGCTTCACTGAGAAATCTTGCCCATAAAAACTGAGAACAGAATTTGTGACAACGGGCAGCTCTATAGTGGAGTCCATCTCTGACTTACTGTTGGCAATGCGAACCGAACTCTCACACCACTTGTATAGGGACTGAATGGCCCCTAACAATGGACCCACAAACCCATAATCACAGTGTACCACGAGGAACACGGTCAAATACCTTCTCCAAGTCCACTGGATGGGCAAACTCCCTCGACACCTCTAGGATGGTCCAGTGGAACCAACATTGTTCCTCCTGAATCTGAGGTTCAGATATCAATCAACTCTAATCTCTAGCACCCCTGAACAGACCTTACTGGGGAAGCTAAAGAGAGTGAACTCCCTACAATTGGAACACACCCTTTTTGAAGAGGGGAACCATCACCTCAGTCAGGCAATTCAGTGGCACTGCCCCTGATGTCCTAGCCAGGTAAAAAACAGACCCTTATTCTTCACTTTGCATCATACTAGGGTCTGGACTCGCTGCTATAGAGAAGCGATTCTTGCTGGTGACTTCTGCTGAAGCGTGTGTGTGTGTATGTCGCTGTGAAGGARGCTAAGCTAAGAAGCTAACCGGAAATCGCATGCGCTGTAAACAACCCTACTGAGAGGAGAGAAATACCGAGCGAACGTGACAACTGTAAATGAGAGCTGCTGTTTTGTCAGACAAATTWATTTTAATTTGGAAGCCTTATCAACACAGACTGGCTTCATTCACTTCCTCCACTGCCATTGCTAAACTAACTAGCAGACACTGCGCARAAAATCAACGTAGTTCAAAACTTCGCCTTCTGTTTGTTGATTGGCCCAGGTAAAATAAACTACTTAAGCAGACACTGCGCAGAAAATCGATGTCCTGTTCTTTGATTGGTTTGACTAAAAATCTGCCAGTGAAATCCTTGTCTATGGGAGAAATGTCGGAGCAGTGAAGGGAAACGAGAATTGAGCGGAACTGCATAGGAAGGCAAGGGCCAGGCTACTGATGTCCATGTGATGTTGCAAAGGTGTCAATCAGGACACCCGCACAACATCCAGAGGCAGATCTCATCCACCCCTGGAGCTCTGCCGCTGTGGAGCTTTTAAACAACCTCAACTCTAGTATTTCCAGTAAAATTAAGGGCCCCAGTCAAAGAAATGCTACAGCTAATTGCTGCTGTTTGTGCTTGTAAAAAAATATTGATTTTTATGTAAGTAACTGTATTGCAAAATGGACAGCAGTGGAAAGTTTTTATAATTATTTTTATTTTTAAGGTGTTTGCATGAACTGCTATGATATTTTGGAGAACAAGTATATTTGTTTTGATGTAGAACTGCACATTTAGAAAAGGACAAAAATGAGCAAGGAAACAAACTAACCTGCTCACATGACATTACCCTAAAAGTGAACAGAAAATGACTCAAATCTTGTACATCCACACCAGGACAATTCATTTTGTGTTTCACATTTTGCTGCAAGGCTAGACTCCTCACCAAAGTTAAAAGTTCTGATGTTAGTTGTGTACCATCATGTCCTTTGAGAGATAATAAAATCCTAATTTTCCGTCAAATAGGTGGACTGAGAAAGCATATGGCATTACTTCAAAGTGCTGCAACTTTCCCTTTAAAAACACATTTATGTTTTAAAACATAATAATAGCACTGCCTAATTTGACTTGAACGTGAAGCTTCCAGGATGAACTTCTGATCAGCTGACAAATGTCTGATACGCTGAACGGGCTGCATTTCAAGGTGACATCCAGACAGGGTCGGTGCATCGGTTGGTTGCCATGGAGATGACGGATGCGTGACTCCTACGGTGACAGCTCAGAGAACATGCTGAGTAAACATGGACTCCCCTGAGAGTGGGACAGCCGGTAATGACAACCACAGAGGGGGGAAAAAAAACATAGACACAAACACACACATTAAACCCACAAGAGACTGGGGTGTTTGAGTTTTTAACAGCTCCTGCCTCTTTGTCTCKCCCACCCTCTCATGTCCTCACTCCTATCTATGTACATGTCCTCTGTAACCCTTTCCATTTTAACAGGCCAACGTTATTCTCCTTTATTCATCCAAAAGTGGGTCACAAAGTATAACCCTGCACATCTAAATGTATGCCGGCTGCCATCGACACACACACACACACACACACACACACACACACACACACACACACACACACACACACACA
>NW_013952455.1:407691-409716 GCF_001266775.1 Austrofundulus limnaeus | reverse complement strand
CACACACACACACACACACACACACACACACACACACACACACACACACATACAGAGTGAGTCAATGCTAATTAGCTCTACAAACAGGTCTCAGCTTGTCCTGTGCATGTGTGTGCTGGGGTGAGAGTGGGGCCAATGTGCTGTTAACTAACTAGCTTGTCAGGATTCCTCTTTCTGTCCTCATTTAAGGAAATGAAGTTTGCCCCCTGAGTGACCCAGATCTCCCAATGCAAGGTGGCAAGAGACAGGAGGGAAAAAGGACAAAAACGACACCGAACCTTTTTCTTTAATATCTGCACAGGAAACTTGGACTGGACAGAGGGAATGTGAAAGTGAGGCCAAGGAGGAGAGACAAAAGATGTGATACAGAAAAGGAGAAAGAGATTATGAGTGATGAGAATACGCTGCAGCAGTCAGGATTGAACTTTCCCTTCTAAGGAGAACGGCGCTCAGACCCAAAGGAACATTTTAATGAATCTGATCCTTGATGCCCTCTTCTTAAATGGCAATGTACAGTTGTGGTCAGAAGCTTGAGCATGAATGTTATTGTAATTTTAGGATTTTAATGGATTTTTATGCTGCTCGTTTTTCCAGGGTGGGAAGATTAGACAATGTAGAACCAAACCAAGAAGTAGGTGCATAAGCTTAAAATGGTTGTGGATTTTCTCTAATACACCAAGCCTTAAAATTATACATATAAACCTAATTATATAGTACCTTTCCACTATTTGGTTAATGACCCTTAGCAAGTTGCACCTGGGACACTGACTTCAGGCTGATGTTTGACCACATTTTTCTGGCAGAATTTGAACAGTTCATTTAAGGTGGTTGGTATCCTTGCACAGGCTTCAAACGTTTGAGCGTAGTTCACAATTTCCATAGTCCCAGAGGATGGTTTTCATCTACATGAATGGATAGTGATGAAAAAGGTTGCTGAGGAGGGATTAGTCAGTGGGTATTTGCTACAGAGATTTCTATATACAAAAATATGTTTGTCACTTTTTTCCCTCTGATCTTAGTCTATCTCAGCTAAGCAGAGGGGATGAAGAAGAGACAGGGAGTGAAGATGAAGACAGCAAACATTTAATAAAATTAGACTTCCTTGTTTTTGTTGGTTGGGTGTCTTGATCAGGTACACCATGACATGTGGGCATGGTGGGAGTTGAACCTGTGACTTTTGGGTCCCAAGCCAGCTGCTCTACCACTACACCACAGCCACCCCAAATATATTGCAATATTTCTCAACCTGGTGCTCGAGGGCCACTGTCCTGCATGTTTTGGATGTTTCCCTGTTTTTCAACAGGTCTTCAAGTCCTGTAGAAGCCTGTTAGGCACATACTCATTCCAGTCAGGTGTATTGAAACAGAGAAGCATCTAAAACATGCAGGATAGTGGCCCTCAAGGAGCAGGATAGAGAACCACTGCTGTCCTCTATCCTTCCCTTGTACCTTATTATTAATGGTCAGGAACATTCATGACAAGTCGAAAAGTATGTTCCATTTACAAAGTGAAATACTGTTTACAGGTAATTTGGTCTGATATTTTCACTCCAAATACTGTACTACTACTGTAATCAGTAGATGCAGTCAAAATGATGATATTGGTTAAGTTAGCAGAAATGTATTAGGGTTACCAGCTTCAATCCTGCAGGGTTAGCTGCAAAGAACAGCTCTGTGGATCTCTGTTGGCAAATCTTCAATGAAACATCAACCCACCATGTTCTATTTTCACAGTAGCTCATTATGCATAAAACAATGCAGTGTACCAGATTCTTTAGTATTTTATTGAGTATTTTGACTTTCAATCAATCAATCAATCAATCAATCAATCAATCAATCAATCAATCAATCAATCAATCTTTTTTTAAATCACTTCAGTAGAAAAAAGAACTTAATATTAGTTTCTTAATTTCTTCATCATCAGTGATTTTTTTAAAGTAAAGAGAAAATAGAGAAAGAGGGAAAAACAAAGAGAGAAGTAATTAGAAAGATTGAAATAGCGATTAGAAGTATATTAAATATACAC
>NW_013952455.1:405060-406118 GCF_001266775.1 Austrofundulus limnaeus | reverse complement strand
ACCCACAGCCCAGGACCGCGCCCAGGCGGCCCGCCCTTCTTCAGGACCCCCTCCCCAAATGGCAGTTGGGGAACGGGTTGGGAGTAAAGACCCTGACACCCACACCCCCACCCCCAGATGTACTGTTGGTGCGTGTTGTTCTATAGAGTAATTAAAAAGGGAAAGAAGAAGAGGCAGAGGCTGGCGTGGTGCCAGTTTCCCCTCCACCGCTACTCTAACCCAAAACCCTAAGTGTCTATATGCAAACCTTGGGGTAGGCACAGGAACAGGAGGTGAGAGTATTTTGATTTTCAATCAATCAATCAATCAATCAATCAATCAATTAATCAATCAATCAATCAATCAATCAATCAATCTTATTTATAGAGGTGTGTATTTGAAAATCATTTACATTTTCTAGGTATTGATTCATATTACAGCTGGGATTTATATAGGGTACCAGGTACTGGTCTGTATTATAAAAATCCAATTTCTGGGTACCGGTATATTGAAATTACAGTTTTGACATCAACACATTGTACTGCTTGGTATGCACTGTACTCACCTCATACAGGCCAGGCACTTACCAAGTAAGTTCAGTGCTCTCATTTTTTATGCATTTTTTGTTTAAAATGTTCAAAGCTACAGGAGAAGTGGATTGTTATTGAAACAGAAGAATAACAGCCAATTGGTAATAAGGATGCACCAGTTCTTATAAATTTGCACCCTTAAATGAGGAAACCTGAAAGTTCAAAGCAGATTCAACCAAAATGAAGTACATAAAATTAAAATCCAATTTTTAATATTTCTGTGTTGACCTATTGTGAGACCTGGACTTCCATTAGTCTGTGTTCTCCATCTCTGTTTGCTTTTTCAAGACAAATTCAAACAACCAACTTACACTCTTATCACTGATGGTTTCTCTTGTGCTGGGAAGGTGCCTTCTCTCAGGTCAGAGCTAAAAAAAAAAGCTTGGTTCTCCTGAATAAGTTTTGTAACTGATTAATTGAATATTATTGAAGAAATTTATAGTTTAGTACTGATTAAATACAACACAGAGTTAGGGTTTTCTATTTTAT
>NW_013952455.1:399886-403285 GCF_001266775.1 Austrofundulus limnaeus | reverse complement strand
CAATTTGTGTGTGTGTGTGTTCTAAAATAATCATATGTACTACAGCACAGCGCTAAAAATGAGGCCTAGGTATTAATTAGTTTTTGTTTACGATGAGTATTTTAACATGAACACTAATTTTTTTTCTCAGATTTGCATCATATAACATCCTCATGTGTTTCTGGACCATGATCGAGTCCTCCCTACCATTCATGGTCAGTGTTRGCCAAGGACAGAGAGGAACTGCCCTCGACTCCACACCCTCAACTCRTTCTTTGCTACCCGTTGACGAGTTCTTCRTGTTTTTAAATTACCTTGCCCTTGGATCCAAGCAGCGGGACCTAGCTAGCCGGTATGGTGTCCATCAGTCCACTGTCAGCCGCATCATCACAACATGGAGTAACTTTTTGTTTACAGYGTTAGGTTCAATCAGGAGCTGGATATCGGAGGAGCAGATGCAAAAAAATCTACCTGCAGACTTCAAAGACTACCCTGACACTACAGTCATCCTTGATTGCACTGAGCTGAGGTGTCAGTGCACATCGTCCCCTCTCCTCCAGAGTGAGATGTTCTCATCCTACAAATCCCACTGCACTCTGAAAGGGCTGATTGGGATCACACCACATGGAGCAGTGATCTTCATCTCAGGATTGTATGCCGGGTCCATCAGTGACAAGCAGATCACACTTGAATCTGGTCTCCTCAACCTCTTAAAACCTGGGATGGCTGTGTCATGGTGGACAGAGGCTTCCTCATCGATGACATTGTTCCCTGCAAAGTTTACAGGCCAGCATTTCTCTCTGACGGGTCTCAGATGTCTGCAGTGGGAGTTAGAGACCCAGGCCATAGCTCGCCTCAGGGTGCATGTGGAGCGCCTCATTTGCAGGGTCAAAGAGAACAAGTTGTTTGACTCAGAAATTCCCCTTGGTGTTTTTGGGATAATCAGCACTACACTGTAGCTTGTCTACTAACAAATTATGAAAATGGCCGACTAGTCAAAGCTTGAGCAAAGAAGCCTGAAATCTGAGTAACTGCAACAATGTATGTCTAGTCTTTGTTAATTTGTGACCCATCACATCGAAACAAGGATTAAGTCCAAAAGTGGGATGTGGAGAAACAGGCAGATAGATGGTTTTGCTTTAAATGTGTGCAAAAATTGCGTTTTGTCAAAATTTAATAAATTAATGCCTTATCACTGTATCAGTTGAATGAACTGTCTGAAATATAATCAAAAAAATCTTTTTGAAGCATTTTTTCTGAGCAGTAGCAACAAAAAACATTATTTTGAGGAAAAGCACCTTACCCTGTGAGCTAGAAATGATTTCGTTTCTTTCCAACTGGGAAATCTTAATTTACAAATAGTATTTCAGGTTTCATCTTTTATTTGACATAAAACAATACTCAATAAATTTACAGAAAATTTGGTTTCAGTCCAAACAGTAACGTATCGTAACCAACAGGACAAATTAAGTCATATCTCTGGATGAGCTGATGATATCAGAATGAGTCTGTCTAATCTGGCTTCCTGAGGCGGCTGAAGGCCGCACAGAATGAACACTTAACATCAACATTCTGAACAATGAAACTGGTTTTGGGGACTGGATTCTTCGGACCCTCTAAACTCACTTACTCCTCTGGCTAATAAATCTGCCCTATGCAGAGGTTTTTTTTCATAAACACCATAGTGTCACAGTGTTGATATAAAATGATGTTTTTTTGTTTTTTTTTCCTCATCTTCTCTTGTGTGGTTTTTAGTTTTTCTGTTGAGGGTAGCACCTCCTCATGATGTCTTCATGAAGATGATCCTTGCTCTGTGCAGGGTCAGTGGCAGCATGACCCAGGGCACCTGTTCTCCCATGTTTGTTCTGTGTTCTTCTGAATGGGTGTTCTGAACTGTAATTTCATTGTGCTCTGTACGATGAAAATAAAGGTCTCTCTAATCTCTAATCTAATGTAATCTTTAATATCAGCTAATGTATKGTTCTTTGACATCCACAAAAAGATAAAAATGACACTCATTTTGCTAGTGATTAACTTAGCCTGCACAAAGACCTTTGGCTTTTTTCCCATCTCTGACCAATGTCACAGCTGATATGGTTATCATGATTGTTAACTATCAGACTGAATATTTATTCAGAACACGATTGGACTATCAGTTTAAGCTTCTCTTTTTAAAAAATCTGTTTATTTTCTCATACAGTGAGCATTCAACAGTATCTTTCTGCCACATGAAGAATCTGCCGCTAAGTGCTGCCCAGAGCTGGCATCGACGTGTAAAAACATTTTGAGTGTGTTGACAGCTCCATCTGGATCCAGCAGAATGTTCTGAGAGAGTCAGAGCAGCTCTGTGGATTAACCCTTGCTGTAATAATAACGAGGACTGGTGGTGACYTAAAGACAAGGAGATGCTCTTCTGCAGCAGACCAGCTCAATGATCTTTTAGGCCTGGCAGCAATAAGAAAAACACTGAACGCTGTATTTTATATGGTTTATCAAACTTAAGACAGAAAGAGACAGCTGAGGGAGCTAGTGCGAAGACAAGATGGACATTTTTTTTCCTTGCCAAATATAGCCTAACCTGAGAGAAGAAACAAACAGATCTCTCTGACTTGCTTCTCCAAGGCTCTGACAGAGGTTTGCTTTTAAAGTAACAGATCAGTTCTGAGAAAGAAGAAAAAKGAGGACGAAGTTGCTTTAGTTCCACTTCCTACCAAAAATACGAGACAGCATGAAAAAAAAATCCTATTTTATTTTTGACTGTTAAAAACTATTTGTTGCCTATAGACCCAGATATTTTCATAAAAACATGTATTTTCATATTTCTGATCTGATATTTCATTACTGAACACACAGAGTTCCTGTAACATCAACTTAATAAAACAATTTAGGTTGTCTACAAGGTGTAAAGGTGGAATTTCAAGTTGGAAACAAGTGTTTAAGTACTGTATTGTCACTTGAGTTGCACTGTTGATGTCGCTTTGTACGTGAAAAGAAAAACAACCTGTTTATAACATTTTAATTCAACAACAATCCCCGCCCCCTGCTGCCTATACTCCTAGCAAAGGAAAATATATGTAAGAAATAAAAGCTCTAGAAATACTCATAGAATTTCCATTCATATTACAAATGTCAAAGCACTTAAATGTGGTGCTCAGTTCAGGATGATCTGGGCCTGAATTTATAAAACTTCTTAGAGTGGATTTTTAGACTTAAGTGCTGAAAAATTTCTTAGATTTGCTCCTACTCTCAGACTTAAGTGTAAGTACCAGTTATCAAAATTCTCAAGTCTACGAATCACTCTTACTCTCAAGAAAAGTTAATACTGCTCCAGAGGACTCTTAAGTAGTTAAGAGTTGCCACTAGTGGTCTGAGATGGACTGAAGACAGAGATAACAGCTGACCTCCTCCCCACCTGAGTGT
>NW_013952455.1:389363-399461 GCF_001266775.1 Austrofundulus limnaeus | reverse complement strand
TATATATATATATAAATACACACATTTAAGAATTACTCCTACACTTTGCTTAAAGTAAGACTGAGACGCTTGATAACTGACTTTTACTCTCAGCTTTTAACTAAGAATTATTTTACACTTAAGTCCACTCTTAGCAGCATTCTTAAGAGTACTTCTAAGACGTTTTATAAATACGGGCCCTGACCTTTACAGCACGTGTCAAACTCAAGGTCTGCTTGCCAAATGTGGCCCATGAGTGACTTCCGTCAGGCCAGCCAGTGAGGCCCACCCTTACTTAATTTAATATAAAAATAGATTTTTTATCAATTGAAAACTTGAAATTTATGATTCAATGCCACAAAATAAACACATTTAAAACATGAAAGATAATACTAGTTGTTCGGCTCCAGATATCTTGGCTTTGAGTAACTTTGGCTACCTGAGCAATTTAGTTGAACAGTCCTGTATTAACGTCTCAAAATAAGTTGCTTTAAAGCCAGCATTTATAATCAGTTAACCCTAACCTGAAAACAGAAAATTTTTGTTTGTTTGTTCTTTATTTTTTCAGTAATTTTGAGATGCRTACAATTTAATTTGGTGCAATATCTGTGTGTTTTATGTTTCAGCTTTACTTATAATAAAGGTTTTGTAAAAATCRACATCTTTCTGTACACTTTTTGGACGGGGAGAGGCGGGTCTCCAAAAAGAATATGTTTTGTACACTTGTGAAAATGTTGAAAATTTCAAACCACCACTAAGTGCTTTCTCTCTTTGTTGTCAGGGAAAAGTGTTCCAGTGAGAGAGGCTCGAAACAACTCTTCTTTTCAGACGACCACAGCTGCGTTCAACAGGGGCGAAGTGTCGGCTGCAAACAGAAGCACAGCCTGTTTTAGCCAAAGTATTTCTTTTTGTCCTGCGTTGTCTGTTAATTTACATCTTAGTTCTGCATACGATGGAAATAAGTGAGAGTAAAGAAACTGATGTTTAGTACAGTTCACAAACACTTACCTTGAGTGCACATTAAAACATTAAACATTGTCATTTTAGCAATTTCTGTACAGTGCAGCAGCAATCCCTGAAGATTTTCCTGTTGTTGAACCTCGGTGAAGAAAACACAGTARTGTGAAAAACATTTAAAAGGTGGGACATGATGTGGAAAGTTTGAGAAACGCAGTTGTTTACTAAAATGTAAGTAAATAGTAATTTGAAAATAATAGAGAATCTAGAGGAGAATAATTTAAATATAAATCCCTACATTAGAGGGATGAAAACTGGAAGTCCTGAAAAAAAATCTTAGATGATGGGTGGACAACGGGTTTTACACCCTGGACTGTGTGTGTGTGTGTGTGTGTGTTTGAGTGTTTGTTAGTGAGTGAGACCAGCAGGATGCACACTAGGGATTGCTTCCTTTTTGCATACTCTGTAAGTGTAGCAGTGATTGTTAATCCTAATCCACTTGTCAATGTTCGAGCTGCCCATTAGTGCATACTTTGCGCATATAGTTTAAACACACGTTAGCTGGTGTGAGTTTGTGTCTACCATGAGCTGTGGCAATGGTGTACACATTTGTGAGAGTGTAATCTGAGAGTGGAAAGAGGGTTAGAAGGCCATTAGCCAGTGCATTAGGACTGACTGCAGACAGACTGGGAAAAAGCAACAAGGATGGAGCTGGGTTGTGTATGACTGTGTGTGTGTATGTGTGTGTGCGTGTGTAGGAAATACAGTGGTTTGAGGATTTCAGTGGGGAAAGGGACAATGAGGGTGAGGATTTAGCAGCTATGTTGAGGGGGATTGAATCCATTAGTGAGTGCATGTGTGTGTCAGTGTTTGTTGAAGGGATAGAGGGTATCTGACCCATAAAAAACAGACACACCCTGAGCTGGAGTCAGCTGTCCGCCAATAAATAAATTGACATAGTTTTTTTTAATGTCTTGGGTGCTGCTGACGAAAATTACTGTATGTGCAGTTTGTTTATAAAAATGCATCCTTCCATACAACCCAAATGGTTTGCAGGCTTTCTTATAATGGCCTATTTTATTATTCTAAACACGTAAACTTTCTAGACATGTTGGTTTTATTTATTTATGAAGTCATAAGTTTTGTTATCGATCTGATTTTGCAGTTTATCTTTTGTTTGTCAGGAATGTCCGCACAGAAAACATCAAGATGAAAATAGCGTTTAGGAGTCCCAGAACTGCACTGAACAAAAATATAAACGCAACACTTTTGTTTTTGCTCCCATTTTATTATGAGCTGAACTTAAAGATTTAAGATTTTTTTCTATGTACACAAAAGACTTTCTTCCTTCAAATACTGTTCAGAAATTTGTGTAAATCTGTGTTAGGGGGCATTTCTCCTTTGCAGAGATAATCCACCCCACTTCTCAGATGTGGCGTATCAAGATGTTGATTAGACAGCATGATTAATGCAGAGGTGTGCCTTAAGCTGGCCACAATAAAAGGTCTTCCTTAAATGTGCTGTTTTGGTTTATTTAGGGGGTCTAAAAACCACATCTCCTCCTCATAGAGTTGATCAGGTTGTTGATTGTGGCCTGTGGAATGTTGGTCCACTTCTCTTCACTGGCTGTGTGAAGTTGATGGATATTGGCAGGGACTGGAACAGACTGTTGTATATGCTCATCCAGAGCATCCAAACATGCTCAATGGGTGATATGTCCGGTGACTGCTGGCCATGCAAGAACTGGAATGTTTTCAGCTTCTATGGGACATGGATGAATGGCACAAAAATGGTCCTCGGGATYTTGTTACGGTAWCTCTGTGYGTTTAAAATGCCATTGATAAAACACACCTGTGTTCGATGTGCATGACATACGCCTGCCCCTACCATAACTCCACCGCCACCATGTGTCACTCGACCCACAATGTTGACATCAGCAAACCGTTCACCCACACGACACAGCACACGCTGTCTGCCGTCTGCCCTGAACAGTGAAAACCGTGATTCATCCGTGAAGAATACACCTTTCCAATGTGCCAGACACCAACGAATGTGAGCATTTGCCCACTGAAGTTGGTTACGACGGCGAACTGCTGTCAAGTCGAGACCCCAATGAGGAAGACGAGCATACAGACGAGTTTCCCTGATATGGTTTCTGACAGTTTGTGTGCAGAAATTCTTTGGTTGTGCAAACCGTCTCTTTCAGCAGCTGTCCGGGTGGCTGGTCTCAGACGATCTTGGAGGTGAACACATTGGTTGTAGARGTCTTGGGCTGGTATGGTTACATGTGGTCTGTGATTGTGAGGCCGGTTGGCTGTACTGCCAAACTCTCTTAAAACGCCTTTGGAGATGGCTATGGTAGAGGAATGAACATTCTAATTACGGGCAGCAGCTTTGGTGGACATCCCTGCAGTCAGCATGCAAATTGCATGCTCCCTCAAAACTTGCAACATCTGTGGCATCATACTGTGTGATAAAACAGCACATTTCAGAATGGCCTTTTATTGTGGCCAGCCTAAGGCACACCTGTGCAATAATCAGCATCTTGATATGCCACACCTGCGAGGTGGGATGGATTATCTCTGCAAAGGAGAAGTGCCCCTTAGCACAAATTTCTGAACGATATTTGCTTGATGCCCTTGCACCACACATTGGGCCTCATGCAAGAACATGTTCATTTTCTTATCCTAAATTTCTCTTACTGTTGTTCGTACAAAGGGTTCGTACGAACATGCAACGTCAGATTCAACAAACTCTTCTATCTTCAGGAAGAGGAGATAAGCATAATTACCACCCCAAAAACACCATATAAGGCTATGTTTCCTGCCTCAGATACAAGGAAGTGGCCATTCAGGAAAATGTCAGCGACAATTAAAAAGAACTTCAYGAGTTCAGAGATTGAAGTCCGTCTGTCAGAGATCCAGAAAAGAAAATCTGTCATTTTTAGCAGGTCAGCTGTGGAATAAAGTGAGCTGCTAAATGTATAAACAACTCTCAGTTGCGGTTCTGAAATAAGCATTTTAAAATGTTTTCAAAATATGTCTGGCGCTTTGGAGAATTATGTTTACCCTCTGGCCTGGGAACGTCTCGGAGTCCCCCAGGACGAGCTGGAAAGTGTCGCTGAGGAGAGGGAAGTCAGGGTCTCTCTGCTGCTGCCCCCCGCAACCCGATCCTGGATAAGCCGGCCGGACGGACAATTTATATTGTTAGTCTAAATTATTACATTTAAAATTATAACTCTAATTCAAGCAGAATAGCCTATTGTCAACATAATTATGGAGTGTRATTTATTTTCAACTCAAAATATCTTCAAACTAACGAAATATAAAGTTATCAGAGAGGAAAACCCATCTGGATAGCAGACTGACTGCTCGTAAAATATACGACAGGTCTGGACCACACATGAATTTTGTTCATATCTGAAAAAAATCTTAGAATACGAAAACATTGGTGAATGCCACAAATTCTCCTAAATCACTCGTACGCACAATTTAAGAACAAATCTGTGCATACGAACGGTTYTTGCATGAGGCTCATTGTTTCCTGTTTTTGGTGTATTTTCATATCAGTGCTATAGTGCCACATAMAGGCCTGGCATGGTTACTACACCGTTTTGGGTCATTTTTGATGCTTCTGTGCAGATGAAAACATGTCTCGAAACAGTGTCGTTATAGCGGGATGGTGATAAGTTTATTGGAAAATAAAATAAAAATATTGCTTTAAAAAGAAGGTTATTGGTGGGTCTATTTCTCAGCTGTAGCATAAAATTAACAAGCAGAATTATTTTTTCAGAGATAACTTGACAAGATACAGGAAAAGCTACCAATGAACAGAAACAGACAAAGTAAGATAAAGTGAGAGGCCAAAAGGCAATGACAGAGTGAAAAAGTGTCCTCCTATATTTCCTGTTTTCTATTATTCATGATCAGTAGAGGCAGAAAAAGGAGAGAAAGAAAGRAGTTGCTTTGTCTTTACTTGACTGGAGCCTGTTTTTCAGCTCTAATTCATAATTTCTTATGGCACTTCATGCTAAAGTGCTATCGTACCAATAAGGGCAGAAACAAAAAGGATTTTCTGAAAGTTTCACTAAAACCTGGTTACTGTGGTATCTTGCTAAAAGAGACAAAGACACATAAATATATGAAAAAAAAATCTTAATTTTTGGGGTATCCTTTGAGGTAATTTTAGATGCATTTAAAATGCATTGTGTTATTTTGATTGCAGACCTTGTTCATTCTTGTCTCAACAATCACCATTATAACCATATATTATAGTGATAAAACAGTTCATCAAAATTGATTGAATACAAACTACTGTACAATTGTTTTCGGGAAACCCAGTCTTCCCACATACCTGTATTGGTTTTCAGGGTCAGTTTGCCCCCTACAATATGGCAGACGCACTGATAAATCGCATTTACAGAAAACAAAGCAGATGTGGTGTGTTTTCTCCAATGTCTACGGTTTCCARTCTCGCTTCATCCAGTTTAGAGGTGCCAGATGGCTGAAGCCAATTCGAACAGTCCATAAGAACTTTAAAAARAAATAGGCATAAAAAGCAGCCAAGACCACCAGACTGTCTAAAAATGCTCTACTTTATTCAAGAAGGTAAATGATTTTGTAAAACATTCAATAAAAAAAATGGTCTATAATTTATTGCTCATTGTTATTTTTTACACTAGGACTTTTATCTGATGCATATTTTTTTCAAAGCACTCTCACAAGTAATATGTTGCTAAATATTTAGACAAGGTCTTTTGCAGTCATTAAATAGTAATAACAGACATACATACCCAGTGTTTAGATTATATAAAAATAAACCAAACAAGTTACAGTAGCTGGACAGGAAAAAAGGGACAGACAAACTTTTGGTTGTTTTCCAGTGATAGTCTAAAAAATCAGAATGGTTTGAAGTTTCAAATCCAAAAGTCATTAAGCGTTCAAGCCATGATTGATGGGATTTAGTGTGGCAGAAAACACACAGCATGAAAATTTAGATCTATGCTCCACAGAAGCCACTTTGAAAATTCTTATTTCGTAGATTTTTTATTCATCAAACTTGTCTAGATGGTATCAATTTAAAATCTTTAAATGAATGATGGGACTTCTGTTTGGAGTTTCACAAATGTTTAGATTTAATTCATAACCTTCTTCAAACACATATTTGGAAAGTTGAACATGTCTGTACAGACTTCCATTTCAAACTACAACTTTGCATTTAGCACCGTAACAAAGACAATAAAATGTTGGAWTAGAGATTTGCCAAAGAGAAAGAAAGACTAAAACAGAAACAACAGGATCCATTATTTTAGCGAGCACAGAGTGATAGCTCGAGTTGTTCAGAGAATCCCACGTCCATGCCACACCCTCCCCTCACACACATCTCTCTGACTAGCTAGTGTGTGTTTGGATGAGCTGCTCGGTCGTCTGTGTGTGCGTGAAACGGRTCTGCGCGTGTTGCTTCACAACCCACCCGGGAGCCTCTGGTCCAAATTTAAATCTTAAAATATGCAAACATAAACACAGAAATGCAGTCACATGCACTCACACAGGCCAGCTCTGAGGTCAGTGGTGATGTTTGAGCCTCATGCCACATATTTACATTCTTGTTTTTTTAAGGAAACTGTGTACAAGGCAGTAGTAGATGGTGATCTAGTKAAGTATAGTGTTTTGTTTTGTTTTTTTGTCAAGTGGAAACATGAGAAAGAAGTGCAACTACAGGAAAGAAAAAGTAAAATGGAGGACAGCTTTCATCAATAAATAAATAAATTAAAATAATAAGTTAAAGGGGTTTGTCTGTACATGTGAGGGGAGATGTGTGTGTGTTGTGTGTTGGTTTCCATGTTAGCTGCATGTGTTTGTGCTTGCTCTTCAGGGACTGTAGCCTAACAAGACAGGGAGCAGAAAGTTAAAACCCCTCCAGAGACTAAAGAGTTTCCTGCTCTGACAACGCAAATACAGTATTTATGASACTCAGGCAAAATCTCAGTGTGGTAGCTTGGCTTGATGAGCAATTTAGTGACAAAGGTAGGTGAAAGTCACAACAGTAAGGTAGCTGTGGAAGCTTGAGCGCAGACATGATGGATTTTACACGTAATGACTTCACTCCTATCTACACCACTGGCAGTGAATTTAGTCAGAGAGATATTTTCAATGAGTTTGTAGTTATTTTAAATGGATTTTTGTTTTTTGATTGGCCACAATTTGGGAAAATAGAGTTAAAGTCCAACAGGACTGACAGGCTAACAGCTAGTCCAAACGCAGCTATCACCGAAGTGGATTACTACCATCTCAAAACAACTCCAGCCTCAAAAATTCATAGTAGTTCATGCAAATGACATATTTTGACTTATTTTTGGCTGCCAGTTTTGTTATACATGTTCATTTATATAGAATTTTGCAAGTATTTTCAAGCACAATTAATGATAGCWGCTAGCGGTAATRATAGCCTGAGGTCCGTTAGCTACARCAGGAATTTTATAGCAGATGTTTCTGCCGAAATAATTGTGTAATGTAAAGTATGAGTTGTGTAAATCACTAAGAATTGTTGAATAGCTATTTTAAAATGGCAACAATTCACCTTGTAAATGAGCTTGCTCTTACTGTATTGTCAAGCTATGAACCAATAACAAAAACAAATAGGTGCCATCTTAAAATAAYTCCAGTTGTCAAAACTGCTTATTATTACTCTATGAAACTTCACACCCATGTCAGTTTTTTATTACAAAAGTCTTCCAGCAGAAACTGCTAGAACTGACCATATACTATGCTATACATGACCTGCTACTTTAAGTGATAAACTTCTATAGATTATGTGGTACACCTCTAGTGGTTCATGAAATATCTTCCCTTGTCAAGAAAAAACTAAGAGTTGCATCAGCAGCTCCATTCTTTCAATTAAATTAGGGCCAAATTATTTATTTATATATTTTGGGAAATGAGTGGACTGGATAATGGAAACTTTTATTTATTCCTTTGGGAGAAAAGCTTTTCTTAGCCATATGGGTGATGTGTGTWGTATTATACCCTAAAGCTAAGTATCTGCTAATAAAGGGTCATGAAATATTTAAACTATATCTAGTAAATCAGCTTTAACTCATAGACATTTACTAGAACATTCATATAGGTTTTTATTGGTAATTTAGTTTTTATAAGATGTTAAAATGTAATAGGTTTTTGCCATGCATACGTGTGAAATCTCTAAGTTTTTAGGTCAAAATAAAAAAGACAATTGTGGTTTGGTGATGATGATGATGATGATGATGATGGTCTTATTACCTCAGCCTAAGAAAGTGACTTTACAACATAAAAAACACGTGGACTCATCAAAATAAGAGGAAAAATGGTAAGAAAAGGTTTTTGACTGTGAGCTGCATAAATACGTCATTACATAGTCAAGTGGTACAAGAATTGAACACAGTTCTCATATCATAGTAAGGGTAAGTTGCCGTGGCAGAATTAAAGTTGCAGTAAAGGAGTCAGTCAGGAAAAATCCCAAGATCTGGAGTGAGAGTTTAATAGTCAGTGTGTGTTTCTGTGCTCTTGTTGCTGTGTGCGTCTAGGAGAGGTTGGGGATATCAGTTGTAGTACATTCATGGTGAGAGGTTAGTAGAAGCTGTCCTGCCAGTGCCCTCGCAGGCCAGGTAGGGTCAGCCTCAGGGGTCACTTGTAGGGGGCCGGTTGACATCGATGGTCAGGTCATGAGAGGACAGACTTTTCTTCCTAGAGGAGGATGCATTTTCCTTTCTCCACCCAAGGGTTGTTCTTCATCAGCTCTGGGTTCAGGAAGGGGTCCTCGGGAACGCCATCCTCTATCCACTTTACCAAACTTTGTAAAAAGAGAAACAAAGAGAGAGATTCTTTTCAGTTCCTCCAAAAAGACAAATATGGACTTTACTGAATTTGCATATCAACATGAAAGTTAGGTGTTGTCCAAACTCCATTTTACTCTTTTCCACAACTGCTTAGCATTACTACTTTTATATTTCACTGTCCTTTTTTAAATTTTATAATCCCAACTATTTTAATTAGGGGGTGTACTGATAAATTGGCCATCGATTTCCTTAATTTTGGGAGATTGGAGATCGATGGAAAAGTTTGGCTTCTCATCTGCCTTCACAAAGGTCTGAAAATCAGACACTTACCCTTTTTGCTCTGCTGTGAGCCCTACCTAATGTCCAGTTGCATTGTTTCAAGGGTATTATTTGATGTATTTCAGTAAAATATGATTGGAATACTGAAGTTGTGTTGCAACCTTTTAACATCTGACAGTGTCAGCTATTTAAAAAATCTAAATCAGCAAGTCTGACTTTTTAAAGATCGCTGATCGGAGGTCGGCCAGAAAACTGCAATCGGTGCACCCGTTTTTTTTTTATGTCTGGTTTGGTGTCCTGATGTYTTAAATTTTATATTTTTGTTGTTCTTCTTTGAGACCCTCACTCTGGATGATGACCCAACTATGACATAAAAACTTTGTCAGAACATGGTGGTCTTTACAGAATATTGGCATGATTTTAAAGGCTGCATGAAGAATGCAGTGAGTTTCTCTTTAAACATGATGAAGTGTGATAGGTTGGGAAGGTTTTAAGTAGAGAGGTTATGATAGTTTAAAATTGTGGTGGCAGTGTAACTGTGACAAAGACTCCAGTCAGCATCTGCATGTCAAGAATCGGAAGCACAACTGACCACGTTAGTCTTATGCCTGTATCCGCATATCTCTGCCAGCATTTCAAGCAATTAGTGATTTATTAACACAAGGCTGCAACTTGACAGTCTACGATGCGCTGCACAGGATGGGAGACTGTGATGAAGTGAAGGTTTAGTGCAATCTGCTGGCTTTCTGATTGATTGTTTTGTTGTTGTTTTTATACCATGCCTTGTGATGAAGTTTGTTGTGACTTGGTGTGATATAAATAAACTGAATTTCTGAAGGGAATTTAAAAAAAGACCTGCTGGGTTGGAGCCCAGCATGGTGAGATTGTGGACTTACATGTTGCCATCATTGTGGGAAAGACTTAAAGGGCGAATATTATGTGTTTCTCAGGCATATATTTAAATACTATACCATAATAAAGTATTTGTGTCACGTTTAGCTGTTATTAAAATGCTGTTTTTCTGTTTAAATAGAAAATAAACTTATCTTCTCATCACTTCCTCTTCTAAA
>NW_013952455.1:387513-388786 GCF_001266775.1 Austrofundulus limnaeus | reverse complement strand
GTTTTAGGCCCTAAACTGTTTTGTTTCAAAACTGTTAAAAATGGTGCTATTTGCTGATGATACAAGTGTTTTTTGTTCTGGTGATGATCTGCAGATTTTAATATATGAAATGATGACTGAAATCAATAAATTAAAGATTTGGTTTGATTGAAATAAATTATCATTAGATTTGAATAAAACTAAAGTAATGTTGTTGGGAAGTAGTACATCAAACATACTATTAAAGATACAAATAAATGGAATTGGTTTAGAACGAGTCAGTGAAATTCAATTTCTTGGGGTAATTGTAGATGAGAGACTTAGTTGGAAAACACATATTAAACACATCCATTCTGAATAAGGCCAAACAGCTATTAGATCGGACATCACTTCATATCCTCTATTGTTCACTAGTTTCACCTTATCTAAGTTACTGTGTGGAAATCTGGGGCAACAACTATTAAACATTACATTTACTTTTTATTCTTCAGAAGATAGCAGTTTGTTTCATTCACAATGAAGGTTACAGGGATCATACTAAAAGTTTATTCCTTCAGCTTAAAATATTAAAATTTCCAGATCTGGTACATTTCCAAACACTTCAAATTTTGTACAGAGTCAAACATGAAAGTTTGCCAAATAATATTCTAAGTAGAATCATTTCTCAGGACGGAAGTTACAATTTAAGGGGTATTTGTCTGTTCAAACATTTTACAGTGCACACTGTGTGGAAGAGTTTTGTCTTTCTGAGTGTGGAGTGATGGTGTGTGGAGCTGAAGCAATGTCCAACATGAAATTGTTCAAAAAAAAAAAGAATAAGTTTGTTATCTTCATGAATTATAAAGATAGGTAAAAATATGAAAATAACCTGTATTAAGAAAAGGTGTTTAAACATTGTAAATATGTATATTATTTCACTAGCGGCAGTGTTGATGGGGGGTTAGATTGGTAAAGATTAATAATGGTGAAGGGGTGGGATTAAATAAGTTTGTACTTCTTCCCACTCCTTTTCGACATGTGAGCTATACTTGACGTAAAATAGAGAGACTTGTACACTTTATTCATTTCTATTTAATTTTATTTTCTTGTAGGCTCATGATTTTTTCCCTTGCTTAAAATGTCCTGATGCATCTCAGTAATCCAGGTAAAAAATCAAAATGAAAAAAATTGTGTAGGTCTTCTGGACAGGTTCTTCTCTAATGAAACGTTTTGTCTCTCTTCAGTCTGAGAGTTTCAGGCAAAATTCAGGCTTTTAAGCCCTGCCTCCATGTGACTGATACTCACATCACATGGC
>NW_013952455.1:378924-381143 GCF_001266775.1 Austrofundulus limnaeus | reverse complement strand
ATTGTCATTAGTGATTATCTCAATTTCGGCTAAAAGAATTGACAAAATCCTACACACTGTGCCTTTAAAGATTGATAAGAACATCAGGCTCCTTGTAAGGTAACTTATTAGAGATTGTGTCTGGTTTAAACCTTTGCGCAATACGGTATTTTTTAATAATAGTACTGTCAGATTCTGATCTGGCCAATAGAGTAGGTTGGCACTGACAACTAGCAGACCAGCTATGGGAAATTATCAGGCACCTCCTTATGTGTTGACTCTATCCTCCTCAGCTGCCAACAAGCCTCATAGATTTTAAAGTTAGCCATGTGTTTGCTTCTCAGTGGTTAAATCATCCACTTCACCTCATGTTGGTGCCACTTCATTTGCTCTGCTCACGCTCCATTCCTCACCCTCCTTTAAAACTTTAAACCTCTTGGACAACATTCCATCATGTTTTGGGTTGTTTTGATTGTTTCATATTATCTTAGCTTATAGATGTTTTCAATAACCTTTGTCTAAGTCATCATCACAGCTTCATCCTGAGCAATGATATCATCATCACTAAAAATATCTTTCAACTGCCCACACGTTTACTGGACATGCAGTTTCATATCACTGACTGCAGAAATGTTTTCTCAACAGCCTTTTTTATATACGGTGTTCCAGTAGACTCAAAGCAAAGTTTCAGCATCATCTCCTTGTCAAAAGCAGATTGGTGATTTATGACAATTAGTTGTTAATGACAGTTCATGTAAGGCAGGGGTGTTAAATCCTGGTCTTCGAGAGCCACTATCCTGCATATTTTAGATGTTTCTCTGCTCCAACTYRACTGATTTGCATGAATGGATGATTAGCAGACTTCTACAGGRTTTGAARAGGTAATTCAATCAATGGATAAGGGGTGTTGGAATAAGGAAACAAGTAAAACATGCAKGATAGCGACCGTCAGGGACCAGGATTTGACACATGTAATGTAAGGACTTTTAAATTGCAAATTATTTAGCTGACAGCTTAGATCCCATCACACAGGACGAAGACACTCTCCACAACCGAGAATGAGACTGGAGAGCAAAATGTTTGGAAACCCTCCTTCAGTGTGAAGGCAATGACGACACTGCTACACCTGTCTATTCACYGCTAATACTGTATTAGACCACATGCTCTCTTCATGTCATGATGCAACCATCACATCGCGCTTGTGTGATACTACCACCTRGTCTTGTTTTGCATCTAAAAGGCGACTGAAGGTTGGTTGATTGGTGCAGTATCTATTAAAGCATCAATAGAAGGAATTGTTTGTTGTAGCCATCAGCAAAGACTGGGCACGATGGGATCAAAGACTAGTCATGCAACSAGTTTAACCAATCAAAATCTCAACAACCAAGCCACGCCCATGCATGTGGGCCCCACTTCATGGATACGATGTCACTGCAATGATAAAGCACAATGATCTGGCTACAGAARTTGTCGCCAGGTCATGTTTGCCTAATAATTTCAGTTTTCTATTCTAAAGCAGTCTTCTTTGTTGTGTTTCTCTATTACTACATCCCCATTTTCCTTGCAAATTCTAAACACAAATGACCAGGAATAACTAACATGTTTTGTAACATTGTTGTCAATATCCCTTTTAAAAGTATTTAAATGGTTTCTACTGTTAAACTTCATTGTTGGGACCTTGTTTCCAGAAGTAAGGTTGCACTATAATAGAAAACYTTGCAATGTGGTAAAMGGTAAATGGACTAAACTTAGATAGCGCTTTATCAAGTCCCTCCAGACCCCAAAGTGCTTTACACTTACAGACATYCACCCATTCACACTCACACATTCATAAACTGATGGTGGTTAGCTACATTGTAGCCACAGCTGCCCTAGGGGCACAATGRCAGAAGTGAGGCTGTCATGCACCAGCGCCACCGGTTCAATGTGCAATATTATTCTTTAATACAGCGATGACAAYATCAATTGGAATAAATGCACATTTTCCTCTCTCCTCACTTTCTCCTCTGTTATCACTCTTATTCAAATYAGATGTGGGCAACAAGGCCCAAAGTAAGAGTCTTTGGAACATGAACATGTGACTGTTGGAAATAGGCAACAACTTCCCACAACCAGGAAAGGAGAAGCAGGTAAAGAAGATGGATGGATGGATGGATGGATGGATGGATGGATGGATGGATGGATGGATGGATGGATGGATGGATGGATCAGTTACAAAATTTCTTCAGATAGATGGATGC
>NW_013952455.1:375747-378428 GCF_001266775.1 Austrofundulus limnaeus | reverse complement strand
GTGGTGGTGTTATTTGTTATTTAAAAACTACAGCCTTTGTATGTTAAGGATTCTTGGATTTTTATTGTCACACCAGCTCACATTTTTGTTTGTGGTACGAAACTGGACTCAGGTCCCAGTTCAAGAAGCTTAATATTTAACGAACGAACGAACGAATGAACGAACAAACAAACAAACAAACAAACAAACAAATAAATATAAAAAAGAGATGAGATGGGGCTGAGTTAAGTTCGGCTCGAGTTCAGCAGTCTGACAGCTGCAGGGTAGAAACTATTACTGAGCCTGGTGGTCTTTCTCTGGATGCTCCTCAGCCACTTGYCTGAGGGGAATTAAAGGAATGGTGTCAAATTGTATGAATGAAAACAAAACCGTGAAGATAAATTAGTGCAAACAATTTTTTAACTGCTTAATACATTGATGCTAATGTGGAACTATTATCAACTAAATAAATGTTTTTTTATGCTAACCCTTATAATATGCTGTATACAGTATGTGACTACTGTGTTGTAATATAGGACTGAAGAAAGAATAATGTGGTTCAAAGYAAGATGGGCTGAGATTTAGTTGAAGATAAAGACAAAAATCAATGAATGAGTCAGTTGTGGACTTCCTTTTGTTAGTATGAGGGAAACAGCAGGTGCAATATGTGTGTATCAAGCAGGGAGGTAGACTGATAGCTACTTCCTGCCTGAGATCAGGTTTCAGCAGCATCCTGCAAAGATGGMGGAAGGATTGGATCCTTGATTTTGTCTAACTGGATCAGCCATCATCTGTTTCCTGTGTACTTTTATTGTTTGACTCTATTTCTCTTTCACACATATATTTGTTTGCAGTCAGTGCCTCTAAGCAGATTCCTCTTCATTATCCTSTCACCTTTGTCGAGCCTCTACCGCACAGCCATTTGTCTTTTTTAATCTTCTTCTCAACTTTGTCTTAGTTTTTTGTCCCTACCTCTTTGTTGGAAGGAGTTTTTCATGCGACCTCAGTTTGGGGAAATCAAATTTAATTCTGACCTGAGTGATGGGCTAATAGTCCAAATGGAGCTAAGATCAAAGAGGAGGAGACCATCTTAAAACAGCTCAAGTCTTGACTTTCAGTAAGAAAATGAGAAACAGCTGGACTTTATTAGAAAATTCATCCTGGAGACCTGTATTATGGTAATTTAAAAAATATAAATTTGAAAACAAAATTAAGATTTTTAGCTGGTAGGCCWATGATTCTAATTTTAAATCAAGAATCACTAATTCAAAATTTAAGGAATGGTCCATCAGAGACCTGAATATTTTAGCCAAATTAACAATAGAAGGTGAAATTAAAGGGTTTCAAACCTTACAAAGAGAATTTAATTTGGGTAATCAAGATTTTTTACATGTACAGTATTAGCTCAAGACTACTATCAAAAGGAAATAAGATCAGGCCTCCCAGAGGAAATAAACAAAATCACAGAAATATTCAGGAAATGCTTAAGAACAAAACGAGCAAGCTGAAGTTATATCAGGGACTTACTTGGCTAACGGGAAAACTTCAACGCTMTACGTAAAGAAAAAGTGGGAAAAAGAACTAAAGGAGGAAATATTTGATGACGTGGTACAATATTTGTGAAACTCGAGCTCAACTAACTCCAAAGTGTGAAAACCTTTCTGTTGGAAAAACATAAGAATTTTTTATAATTAAAAACCTAAGATAAAGGAGGGATCATTATCAGTGCAGCAGCTATGTTGGACAGCATGTGGAGAGCTRGATGTAGATCATTCATGTCTTTTSGTAATGTATAAAGCTGAAATGTTATTGAGAAGATGTTTATAAATGGTTGAATGAAATACTAGAATATGAGCCATACCCAAAACAGTTACAGTCATATATTTGGGTTCCAAGTAAAGACCAATGCTTGGTTAAAATTTTATTGGCTGCAACCAACAAAGCCATCACATGAAAATGGGGTAAGGTGGACCCCCCCCCCCCTCCACCTTAAGCAATTGGATGGACAAAGTGGAGGAAATTCACAACATGGACAGATTTACACACATGACTACAAAAATTGCAAGCTTGAAGAACTGTGAGGAAAATGGACATTATTTAAAAAACCTTTACAGGAACTAAACACTAACATTGTAAGTTGTCACCTGTCACTCTATTATTCCCTCTTTTTTGCTTTTGTTTTGATTTATTTGCATAGTTTTTTGTTCTGTATTATGTAACAAAGGAAAATAAAAATCACAAGTTAAAAAAACAACAACAACTCCAATCTTTAAAATCTCAGCAACTCATGCAAATTCTGTTTTGGAAACTTTTACATCACAGCTAACTTTACATTAAATGATAGTTCCAGTTAAAATAGATTATCTGGTTGCCAGGGGGCCAACCCTATGTTCCCCATGGTACAAAACCTGCGCTGTAGTTCAGTCTTTTTTTTTTTTCATTTGTTTTAAGACATTTGAAGGGGAGCAAAGCTTCTTTCATGAATTTCATTCTGAACTTCGGGAGAAAACAGGTACCACGGGTACCAGGAAACATGGGTACTGAACATAAGCCCCCTCTCCATGAGCGTGATTTTAATGCGGTTCTCAAAATGTGGCCAAATGTGTCTCCATATCTGGTTCCAACTGTGTTTTCAGAACCTCCTCAACAGTGGTTCCTGGCAGAGAGGGGCAACTTTTCAGGAGTTTTTTTTTTTTTTTTTT
>NW_013952455.1:362601-374735 GCF_001266775.1 Austrofundulus limnaeus | reverse complement strand
TGTGTGTGTGTGTGTGAGAGAGAGAGAGAGAGAGAGAGAGAGGAGCTGTATGTTTTTCTGTCAGCCCAGTGAGTTGCGGCTAACAGCATCTCTTGTTGCCTTTTTTATTTTAAGTATTGTTTAACTCTAAAAAGTTTACATACTGTTCTTTTGCACGCTGAGAGGCATTACGATAACTTTTTAGCATCACAGCTCATTGATTGTGAGTGCTATTTTTAGCACATGCTCCACGGGCGACGTCCGCTCTGAGAAAACGAACAGAGCTTAACCTGGCAGGGAGGCATGTAAAGCCTAGCAGCCCACCAGCCTTCCTCCAGTAATGTCTTTCTTTTCTTTAACCTGACTTTTACTGCCCCACCTGGTCTCTTTCAGTCCATCCTTACTCACTTATCAGCGGTTTGACCCGGCCACATCTCCTCCGCCTCGACATTTTGGCATAGAGATGTGTTTCGCGTTTTTGGGATGGACTCAACTACCTGTGAACTATTCAGGGGTGTTTTTTGTCAAATGGTAGCTCCTAAACTGCCGGTGTTGTCTCTTAATGGGGCAGATTGATTCTGAGTGAGTAGCACTGCTAGGATTGATATTCTACTGTACCCCAGATACTGTACCTGGGGATAAAAACCACAACTGCTTAAGCTGCGTGCTGACAATCCGCCCACAATCACACCCACAGTGTGATGGACACACAGGCATGGAGACACACACACCTGAGCATAACTGAACAGACGTAAACTGATTAGAGTGAGACTTGACAATGGAAAAGGGCTTTAGGTACTAAAAAACATAGGTACCAGAGAACATAGATACCAGAGAACATAGGTACCATAGCGCATAGATACCAGGGACCATAGGTATGGATCTTCTGCAAGTGCATCAGACTGCAATGGATATGCTGCTGTTGTTGATATTTGCAAATAATAGAAGTATATATTATTTAAGAATCATTCATTTGTTTGGTTCAACCCTTCCAAATCCAGTGTTGAACTGAGGTTTTCAGTTACTAACAAGTATTTTTTTAGTTCAAGTATTTTCTGTARCTGTTTTGTCCTGTTCAGTCTCAGGAGTCTGCAGCTTCCTGAGATCGAGTCATCAGTCAATGAGCAAAAGGCAATACACCTCGGACAGGTTGCTACCTCAGAAGTTGCAAACCAGTGACTGTTTTTTGTTTGGTGCTGAGGTTCRGTGTAAAAAATGTGTGCAGGTCCTTCCTGTTCAAACAGCTGGGTGCAGAAATAAATAATAATAAAAAAAAAAAACAAGAACCCCGCAATAATTCGACTGCAAGAATTTCTCACTGGACCGGAGACTTTTAGAAGTACTTTGTGTGTTYCCCCCTCAGGAAATCACAGTCTATAGAAAGAAAAGAGGAAATTTACCCCACAGAATGCAACCTCTTCAGGCACAGTGCTTTTTGAGAGTTCAAGTTCAAGATTTTCTACTCGCAACTGTTTGCAAGGAATATGCTGCAATCAAGTCAAAGAATGAGAGCGACAATAAAATGTTACCAATGGAATGTGATAGTTGCTGCACATAACCAGAAAAGCAGATGAGACTGTTAGGACCAAAAGGACCCCAAAAATTGATGGTGAAAAGTAACATTGAAGAACTTCCATGTTAGGTCCAAGCTTTTATTTCAACCTGGCCAGCAGAGGTGTGGAGCTGTTTCAGTTTACATATTACTTTATTCAAAATAGGATAAGTAGACAAGGATAAATTTTTAACAAGAAATAGTTTATATTACTAAAGGTTTTCACAATAATCGGATAATTTTTTWAAAAAAAACTCATTTAAAAATGTTGACTAGGGCTGGGCGGTATGACCTCAAATTTATGTCACGGCATAAATTGAATCCCTTCATGGTAACGGCATACATCGCGGTATAAAATTACCATAAAAAGTACAGATAACGTAATTTTTAGAACATTTTTGTGCAGAAAACTGTAATCTTAATCAAACCCACAGGGTTCGAAAAGATTTTTTTTCTTTACCTGCTCTGTCGGACAGTTGACATTTTTTGTCACCTGCCCGACATGAAAAGTTACCTGCCCGAAACAAAAATGTTCAAAATTTGATAAAATATAAGAAAAACCTCTACTGTATTTGTACTACGAAAATATTAACATGTTTATACAGAGGTACATAATATATGACATCTGATTTAGCAGATGCAAACAATGCAGACTGAGTCACTAACAGTCAGTCAACTGTTTTATCAAAAACATCTCCAAAAACCTTTTTTAGACCTTTCCAGTGTTTCCTCTTAGAGTATTGGCCTTGGGGGTGGGCTTATAAAAACAGAACGATCAACAGCAGCAGCTTTGTTTTAAATACACTTTACAGAACATGAAAGTCTGCAATTTGCCTTAAATGAATCTTATATAATCTATCTCACATCTAAAGATACATTTAACATATCGTGAACTGAGTCTCCCTACAACTTAATGATAAATCTGACGTTATATATACTAGTCAGAATATAATTAGAGATTTCTTAAACAGGTATTGTGAATTGTCAAAATATAAATACATGTCTATTTATTTATTTGTTTGTTTGTTTAATTTATAAAAACAAAACAATCTATGTATAGCATTAAAAAAGTAAATCATACCCTGAATTAAAAGGGTGCAGAGTGAAGGAAAAACTACCCTTATTTTCAAAAATCAACTTCAACAAACAAGCTCAAGCTGGAGAGATCTCCAAGTTTAAAAATTAAGTAAATAAAACAAAACAATATATTAAAAGAAAACATTTGATTATTTTATCCTAAATAACTAATATGTCTAATCTAGTCATAAAACTATTTCAGATAACTGGAATGTAAGTGTGGTGAAGCCAAATAAATGCAACATTGGCCTGCCATACAGTGAGCCTGTTGAACTGACCCGCTGCTGCTCTGCGTCCACGTCTTTTTTTTATCATCTCTGTGGGTAACAATACATAAAAAACAAGTTTTTCTCCAACAACTTGGGTGTGAAAAAACTACGGTTGTTAAAGCTTCGCTCTGCACGACGTGCAGCAGGAGGGAGGGAGGGAGAGATTATGATCTCGCGACACGACAAAACTTTTCTACAGCAGGAGGAGGGAATTTAGAGGATTTATTCTCTCTATATACGTGTTTTAAATGCTAGAATTTCTTCATTATATTTCAAACTCCTGCTCAGTTGTYTCTGCACTCGCAGCCATGCTGRCACAKGTGYGATGACGTAATGATGRTATGACTGTAGAGGGTAAATTTCTACCGTAGGCCAACTTCATACTGTTTCTACCGTCTACTGCATATACCACGCAACCCTAATGTTGACTCAACTTCTTTCTTCTTCACATTACATCTGCCTGTATCCATTGTTTTTTCACCTTTGCTTACCCTCACCATTGTCCCGTCTAATACTCAGATTACTCACTGAGTCACTAAACACACATCAATGTAAACCTGCTCATTTTAATCTTTGGAAACAGCCTCAAACAAGTGTGAATAACAGAAAGACCAACGTTCCGCCATTTGGCTTTCAGTTGTCTAACATTAAAACATTCAAAAAGGGTAGCTGAGACTGCATTCTCACTTTCTTCCTTTCACTGCTCCCTGATGTCTGTTTTCTGTCTGTCTCCTGCTGTCTTCCACAAATGCTCCCTCACTAAGTGCTTCCTGTGCATTTGCACAAATTTGAAAGAGTTAATCCATTACTCCACTCACAAGAAGTCAGTCTCTCTCCTTTTCTGACTTTGTTGCCCAGTTAGGAGCTCAAATTTACAGTTATTGTGGCTAAAAATCAACTTTCAGCCTAAAGCATAAGTCAAGAGGTACTTGCTGAGTGTACTAAACACTGGTTTGTCCCAGACAGATTTATTGTGATTCCACTAATGGTCTTGAACTGTTTGAACAAAGAGAAATATTTGGATTTAAACATCACAAAGTGCAAGCCAGATTTGGCCACTTCAGAGTCACAGTTTGGTCTAAAAGCAAATTTGGGTYCAGATCAGTGGGTGTCCGTATGTGGGTCCTCAACCACCATGCTGTTGCAAACAGTTTTTGCAAATATTTGTCTCTCTTTGTGGGTAAAGCATCATTGGTCCTGTTGGATCTTATCAATTTTTGGTCAAAGTGATTCAAAAAGACCCAACTAGGATTGAGCAGTTTTGATCTTTTTCAGTGTGTTCAAAATTTGCATTGATCCAGTTTAGGATTTGAAGATCATAACAGGTTCATCATCCAGCATGAAGAGGGCTTCAATCAAAGTTGGGTTCGTCAATAAAAGATTATTTTGGTGTTCACAAGAAGGGCAGCAGCAATAACAGAAAGCAAACWCTATTTAGTCTTAGAACTATTAGGTCAAATTATTTGTGACACAACTGCCCAATAAGGTCCGGACTTACCAGCGGCTCTCCCTTAGAGATAGGGTGAGATGGTTAGAGCCGCTGCTCCTCCACATCGAGAGGAGCCAGTTGAGGTGGCTCGGGCATCTGGTTAGGATGCCTCCTGGACGCCTCCCTGGTGAGGTGTTCCGAGCACGTCCCTCTGGTTGGAGACCCAGAGGAAGACCCAGGACACACTGGAGGGACTATGTTTCTCAGCTGGCCAGGGAACACCTTGGGATTCCCCCCGGACGAGCTGGCCCAAGTGGCTGGAGAGAGGGAAGTCTGGGTCTCTTTGCTAGGCTGCTACCCCTGTGACCCGACCCCGGATAAGAGGAAGAAAACGGATGGACTTACCAACTACAATTTGGTCATCCATTCTCCTCTGGCTCTGGGTCAGACTCTGGCTCCAACATGTAAGGTTGGATGGACAAGTCTTCCCTTGTTGATATATTTTAATTAAATTGTAAATAAAACATTTCTGCTTCCTTTATGCTTCTCTCAAACTGTCTGTCTTCTCTGTCCAAAACAATGAACATTTTGGTCCTCAAAATAGAGKTTTTATCCTTCAGGTGTACAGCTGAGTCTTGTTGAGCCATGTGTCTGTGGAGAGGCTGTTAGTTTCTCCAACAGAAAGGTCTGAACATCCCTCATTGCACTGAACTGCTGACACCACACACCTCAGTYTGGGTTTGGGTGTTTTACCCTTAGGATGGAGTCCTGTTGGGTTTGAAATGATCGAGGATGTTATGTTTGGARAAGATCCCTCGGAGTTTCTCAGATCCTTCAGCAACATATAAGACATTGATTTTGTGTKTATTCTTCTCCCTGTATCGTTCTGTGACTTTGACAAAGGCCCAGTTATTTCCACAGGTTTGAAGAGCTTTTTTGATGTGCATCCGTTCCTTTTTCGATCYCATTAGGATCTGTTCGATCTGATAGTGAGTTCTAATGACAGGAAGCTTGTGCTCCAATGGGAGGAAAACGAAGGTACTGATCTGTGTGAGTTGATGTTTAGGCTTCTGTCTCTTTCCATATGCACCAGAGAGTAAAAAAAGGCAGCTTGTTGTCATTAGAATCCTCTCTGGTGAATTTGATGTTGTTGCCATGAATGTGACCAGACATCTCTCTAGTGACCCTAATGACTCTCCATTGTGARATGGGTATAGCTTAATCCRCATGTGAAGTTAGGTTACATAACTGAGTTTCACATGCAGTTTAAAAACTCCACTCCAGTTTAGAATTGAGGAAACTCCAGGGACAAGAGGCTAAATGTCTTCAACAGCAGAATAGCAGTCCAGTTGTGTTTTTTTAAACTTTTTTTAAGCACAAAAACTGAAAACTYACCACATGCTAACTATTATTCAGTGAAGACCAGCTCTTTGTGACATTATCAAGAAGCTCAAAACAAGCTCTGCCTTGGTTATACTTTTGATCTACCTGGCTTTCCCATTTATTCTAACAAAGCAGTGTAATGGCYCTCTGCACTGAAAAGTTCTGCCCAGACTTTATCGACGTGAGGAAATAAAGCCTGTCGCCACCCCTGGTTCTTGATGTCAGTTTAATGTATAAAAAGCTTTTGGGAGCATTATGTAGTTGAAAGCAAAGCAAACTTGGAAGGTTGCCACAGGGGGGAGGAGCAGGAGCCTGAGTTTATTTATTTAAAAAGCACCTTTTTTAAATTAGCCATAAAATGGATGCAGAAATGTTGTAGAAAATAGATGAACAGAGTACTTAAAGCACTTAAAGAACAGGTGCAGTTTGACTACAAGCATCATCCATACTTCTTACCGATAATCCAACAATTGTAAATGAGTTTAGAGTTTGAAAAAAGAAATACATCACATGACCTTCTGGTTCGGTCCCTCCACCTGTTCTTGGGAAATTTGTGATGTAAGACCACGGATAAGCGGAAGAAAACGGACGGACGGACAGAGTTTATTAGACTGTAAATGTGATTATCGTATTTATTCGAGTATAATGCGTAAAATTTAATCCATAAAATCATGCACAAAGTTGGGGAGTAGTACTATACTGGATAAATATTTTTTGCTCATTTATTCTAACTGAAATGTCGGCCTCATTCACAAAATCCATGAGTCCGGAAATGAAACCCCATTGTAAAAAGCGGTTGAAGCGAGCTTACCTCTAAAACTCCTTTGTGCCTCCGAGYGAGATAATAACAGATCCAAACAGGCAACRTGATGCGAAAAAAAAGGAAAAAAAAGACAGTCCTGCATAACGAACTAATAATATTAATGTGCGACCGGGCCGCTCCTGGGACAACAACAAAAGCATRGTCGGCTGTAATGGCTGCYRTCTACCGGTGTTCTGTAAAAGTTGGTCTACCTGAAAAAAGTTTCCACACCAGAGGGGGCGCTCGCGAGACACAGAGCATGAGATTGTTGTTGAGTGGGATTCTGATGCCTTTATTACAGAGGAGGAATACCTGAAACTTTTAATGATACTGATGATGGTGAGCCTGATTTTGAAAGCTTTTGATTCAGCTTCATCCACACTTGTTAGAGCCACATAGCTCTGTTTGTTATATCACACCAGCTAACAAATGAACATTTGATAGTTTTTGTTGAAGTTATACATTTGTCAACTCAAATTCAGCACCTAATACACACGTGACCATGAAGACATGGCAGCATGACTGCTCAGTGGTTAGCACTGTCGCCTCGCAGCAAGAAGGTCCTGGGTCGGGTCTTTCTGTGTGGAGTTTGCATGTTCTCCTTGAGCTTGTGTGTGTTTTCCCCGGGTACCCCGGTTTCCCCCCACACACCCCAAAAATATGTACAATAGGTTGCCTTCAGGTCCAGGCTGCCCTTGCAAAAGAGATAAGTGATCTCAATGAGATTTGCCTGGTTAAATATAAATAAAAAAGGAAGTATGAGCACTGGCAGATTTTAAAAAATGCTTCTTTAAGGAGCTCATGTTCGGGGAGACTTGTTAACATCCACATTTGTACAGTTTATCAGTCAGGGACTACAAGACCCAAATACTTGAGGAGTTCCTGGTGATGAATCACCTTCAACTTTTTTTTTCATTTAGACAGCTGACCAATGAGCTTACAATGCTAATTTCTAAAGAGATGAAATATGAAACTGTTGATCAATGATCTGAATGCTTGAGTGAAATCTTGTGACCCGAAACAGTGGGGGGAAAGTCCTCATGGTGTTGTGTTCAAGGATGCAAAAACCTTGAAGCTTTTCATCCCTACAAGCCTAAAAAACTAGGACACTTTTATCATGAAGCACAGRGGGCCCTTCTTCTAGAGAATATTGAAAAAAAAAAACCAAGGTTAATTACAATGCATATTTTCTAACTTCTGTTAAACATGTTCTTCAGATGGACAGATGACTTTGTCCCAGGGTCTATATTACAGGGTTTCAAAAATGTTTTCAATCCTTTTATGGCTCTGGATTTAAAAAATGCTGTTGTCTATAATTGCATGTAATCGCACTAAAAAAAGATGTGTTTGGGTGTCTGTGTTGATGGGAAAGTAGAGTGGTTGTTTTAGGGGAGGATATGTAGGTCACACAGTGATTTGGGTCACAAGCATACAGAGATTAACCTTTACCCCCATCTCCTCTGCCATCTTTCCGGCCTCACTTCGACTGTACGTGTGCACGTGTGAGTGGAGCTGTTGCCAAGGCTTAACATTGTAGGGTTCTGACTGATTTCTGTGGCTKCAGTTTGAGATTAAACATGGAAACCAAAAAAGGAAGGAACACAAAAGGTTATTCTGAAAGACGAAGGCAAGAGGAGGAAAGAAATAGGCGACAGARAAGAAACTGAAAATAAGCAATGGCAGACAGAAGGTTGGAAACAAAGTTAGCAACTATTCCTGTGTCTATAGCTACTGCACTGTAAATAGAAGCTAAAAATAGAAAGGAAGAGGCAGAGCTCCTCTGACCAGCTGAGAGTAGAGACTGAAAAAGAAAAATCAGGCTTCTCTTCATTAAACTGGTGAGGAGATGATGCTAAAGACAAAGTGTCAACCTCTTCAGTGAGAGTTGAGTGACTGGAACCAATCCAGATAAATTCACACCAGTACCATGTCTGTATTGGGGACAAATCCAGTCAATGGGATCTGATCAATATGGAACTGGACTGGACGGAATAATATTCGTTCATTCTCTGTGTCTGCAGGGTGAAAAGCAGGCGAACAGATGCAAGTATGTTCACGGGTTTTCGCATGCAAGCCCACACTGCTTGGTAAAAAGGCAACCAAATCATTACAAATGCAAAATACTGAAAAAGCACAAAAAGCTACAAAGACACAAACACAAGTCTCTTTGACAAAATAACTCAAACTGGGTCTAGGACATTCTGATATATTTTCTGGTTGTCTTAGTGTGACTTTCAAACTGACCCAGGCAGAGTAGAGGGTTGAAGTCAATCTGCCACTGTATGTCTGTAACCCACTGAGTGAGGTAACAGCACTGTAACAATTGACATATGAAAGGGTAAGCTGGCCTTGCGGCTCAAGGGTGTAATGCAGTAATGATAGATGGGCTGACTGACCAATAGCAAGAGTCAGACACACTTTATAGTGTTCAAAGCGCTCCATGCTAACCCCACTGATCCACACATCAGGCCTCCTTTAGTTCCACAATGTTGGTTTCACAAATAAAAGTTCATCTTTGTAGGAAGTAGGTGATGATTTATGACTGACCACAGGCTGGGTAAAGAATGACACGGCTTTGCAGCCATTTCACTGAACTATTTTTTGAAAGAAACGTATAAGAGTTGGAACAGCCATACTTGTCAGTCTCAATTGTCTCTTTGTGACCCTTTGATAAACATAACTCAGGTAGTACCCTGGCTTACACCCAAAAACAGCTGGAGGTACATCAGAGAAAACCTGTGATCTACATAAATGTTATACTTATGTTTTTGTTGTTCATATCACAATTTTCTGGGGTTCAATAGCAATCACATTCAATTTGTCATTACTATGATATAACACAGTGTTTCCCAAAGTTGGGGTCGGGACCCAAAGTGGGGTCCCGAAATGTCAAGGTGGGGTCCTGACAAAATTTTCTGAATTAACAATTTTTGCCTTAGTTGTTACAAAGGAGTGAGGTTAGTATATTTAAACTGGATAAATGTAGTATAATAATTTTGTTACTGTGCCCATGTTTAGTTGACCTGATACAAATGTTTATCATCCAAAAATAGTTGGGCACAGGTCTCTGCTACTGTTATTTTTTGGGCCAAAAGCTGAAAAGTTTGGGAACCACTGATAGAACAAAGTACTGAATGTGTCTTTAATCTAAGGTTAGGCGTTTGCTAGAAACACATAAATGAATTGCACTGAATAAAGCCAGTTTAGCCAAACTGTAATACCATGATGGTAACACCAAACTGCATTAGGATTGTTAAATAGTATTAAAAGAAATACATACAAACCCTAAACCAACCTTAAAATGTGCTAAAACAACCATAACCTTAAAACAACCATTCAAGAAACAAATTAACCTAAAAACCTAAAGCAAAACTACCACAAAATAACTAATAACAACAAATACCATAAAATGTAATACTATAAAAAAACAACACAAGACGTAAAACAGTCTTAACAAAACACAAGACAGCCACAAAGAAACCAGAAGCAAAAAACAATCATAAACACACAAGAACTCCCAAAAGACATTGAACTCCCACAACCTAGGACTGAACAAACATAAACACTAAAAAGACGGTAAAGGAATCACAAAATCACATAAAAAAGCAAAAAATTAAATAAAAAAAAATAAAGCAAAAAAGCCCATAGAGGGACATGAGTAATAAAAATTAAAAGCAAGAAATAAAATAAATAACATAAAGGTTTTAAAACCACATATTTTGCCCAATTCTTCATTCTTATAAAGGTTGAACAAGACTTAAAAAATGAAAAAGAGGAGGAGGATGAGCAGAAGATAAATGTAAGTTTTATGTAATATTGGTGGGTTCCATATGGTGGCATAGTGCCTGTGGGTTTGAGGGCTGGAGGCGGACAGCAGCAGACTCTATAATTGGTAGGCGAACTGGCAATTTGGACATTTTTAAGAAGTCCAAAATGGCCATCTTGTTGATGATCAATGACCTGCCTGGTTCATTAACCAAAAAGTGAGATTAGACTCCTCTCACATTGTATGATGACACCATTTTAATAAAATAAATAAAAGTGAGAACATGGATGTTCTCTGCAGGGTTTTGCCGAGGTCGTCAGTAAGAACCCAGTATAATCTACATTATGTGTAGATAGTGGAGGATTTAAAAATATATATTTCAGTTTAAGTTTTGCTGAGAAAATTCAGAACTCAAAAACAATGGAAATCTATGAGAGTTTGTATGTGCACACTCTGCACTTTAGGATGGATATAACAGAATACAGTAAGTCCTACAGCAATGAGAAGAAGAGTGAATAAAAACAGAAATACAGCTTGATGTACATATTGTACAAGGAATGACATTAAGATGAAAAGTTTGCAAAATGTTTGGAAAGTTTAAACAGCTCAAACCGTCTTAAACTGAACTTTTTGTATATTTGAAAAAAAAACTAAACTGTGTACAAATCATTAAGGATATCAGAATCCCAATTCAGTCGTGTAATTTGTCTGTGACCTGTTTGTAAGAGGCTACAGCTACTGTGAATCTGACCTGCAGAGCTTCAAAACTTCCCTTCTTTCACCAAAACTGATGTGTAGCTATGTTATATAACTTTCACTCATTTTTACTCAATTTCATACACCATGTACCACTACGAAAACTCATATTCTCTATTGTCATGTGGGTTTTCTAAAGCGGCGAGAACTGAAAATGATAACAGAATAAAACTAATTATCAGCAATGAAACACCCCCCAAGTAGGACTAAAATATGTTACATAATGTCATCTGCTGTAAATAATTAAAGTGCATAAAATTGTGAGGTAGGGAGACTTCAGAATAACGCAGTCGGTGGCAGTTTGCACACCTCAGGGGGCACTTTTCTGTGAGAAAGCCCAGTTCAGTTTTCGATCTCAGACCGCCCCTGCTAATGGTGAACACCTGATATCCTTGAAGATTGTCGTTTAAGAAACGACGTCTCGGAAATAAACTTTTCCCAATCTGTGGCGTTCAGGTGAACGAACAGCCAGGTCTGTGTGTGTGTTAGAAGGCTGTGTGTGTTAGACGGCTGTGTGTGTTAGAAAGATGTGTGTGTGTGTTAACAGTCGCATCTCTTACCTCACTGATGCGCCGGTGGTGGAGGCTGTTGCTCTTCTTCAGTCTGAGGGTGCAGAGAGAGCGGACACGTTGACAGACGTTTAATATATTTTTTGGTCTTTATCTGAGGCGGTATTCTCTGAGTGGGGTTGAAAACAAATAAAACAAATTTAAAAAAAAAGGCAAAGATGAGGGATAAATTCCGCAGTGAGTATCCAGAGTCAAGCAGCAGTGTGAGGGGGGCTGCGGGAGTCTGGATGTACCCCCGGTGAGCCGGTTTCTGCTGATGCTGTCAGAGAGAGAGAGAGAGAGGAGGAGGAGAGGAACAAGTTAAAGAAGAAGTGCGTCGGTGCTGGCTCTGCTCTCCTCTCTGCTGGGATCCTCCTTTATCTGTGCGTGTGTGCGCGCGCGTGCGCGCGAGGTCCCCGACGACGCGTTGAGTTGACCAGCTTCACCAGCATGAAGGATGGAAAGCCGTCAAATTTTTAAACCCCCAGACTCTTGATTTCTGCCCTAATATGGACATTAACAGGAATATTGTTTCCACTCCATGGAGGAGGAGGAGGAGGAGGAGGAGGAGGA
>NW_013952455.1:357889-362501 GCF_001266775.1 Austrofundulus limnaeus | reverse complement strand
GGGCTGGGGTGGTGGGGTGCCTGGGTTTGTATAACTTCACAGGAACTCAAGAGCTGGTGAGACAACAAAAGTATAGTTTCTATTAAGGACCCCTTTTGTGATCTAAATCGTTTTTGTGAAATAAAGCTAATTAAAAAAAGAAGCTGAGTTATACAAAGACACAAAGAGAATAAAGCATTTTTGGGAGATTAACAGCAAATCACTAAAGTCTCAAATTTATCCCACAGTGACATATGGTCATTTTGAAGTGGGGTTCTGTGTGAGACATTTGTCAAACTTAAGGCCCCGTGGCCAGATCCAACCCTTGTTAATATTTTATCTGGCCCCCTAGATTATGTTTTAATTGTATAAAATCTGGCCCTCCAATCTGTGACAGACTGAGGCTCTGTCACCTCCTCTAAAATATAGCTGATTCAGTTCAGTCTTCTTTTACGTTGAAGTGAAAGAAAAAAATCCTGTGATCTTCGGTTTTAGCATGAAAAGAGCAACACAACAATTCAGATCGATCGATCTCTTGTTGACGAGCTTGCAGCTGTGAACAGTTGTTAGAAAGTCTTCTTTAATGAGTATTATCTACATATGGGTTTATTTTTCAAGTCAAACATCATCAACCGTATTTCTGTGTTTTGTTTTGCTTGTTTAACTGACATGCTGGATTGTGCTTTAAAGCTGATTAATTATTCATTAATGCATGTTTGTTCTAAAATTTGATATAGTTATTATATAGAAATATCATTTGTATTTCAGTATGAATAATTTGACGTATTGCATCTAAAACCATGATTAATTTAATTAATAATTTTTCAAATACATTGGCTTGTTGCTGGGTTCATGTTTTTTTTATTTTTGGCTCCTTTGTATAACTCAGTTTGACACTCCAGGTGTAAAGATTATGTACTAATATCTGCTATAGATAACTCTTTGAACAACCTCAGTTTGAAGAAATAGAGTTTGTTTCTGGCAGGACTGATGAGCTAATGCAGTGATTCCCAAACAACGGCCCGCGGGCCAGATCTGGCCCACCTCCCCATTTGGTCCGGCCCCCAGAACAATACCAGAGAGCATTTAGTTTTTTTTCATATATGTGTATTTATATTTGATTATAAAGTTAGACTTTTGCAATAAAATGTTCCTTAATTATGAACTATTTTCTTTATTAACTATTATTAGTTAGAAACTATTTCATACATAGACGCATATAACGTGACATTCGGTTCCACCCTTCTGCGGTCTGTGCCCCTATCTGGCAACCCCCAGAAAAAAATCCTAAACCCGCCCCTCTCAAAGAGAGAACGGAATAATGGTGAAAAGATTAGGTACGTAAGAGAAAAATAGATTCAGAATGCAGGGCATTTAAGCTGCAGTGGACAAACGATTATTTTTTGTTCATCTGTCAAAAGGCAGTGGTGGTTTTCAAAGAATACAATCTGCGGCGACACTATGAATCCCGTCACAAAGACAAGTATGATAGCTTGCAAGGCCAAATGTGAGCAAACAAACTCTCAAAGCTAAAAGATGGACTGTTAGCTCAGCAGAATACATACTGTGAAGAACCCAGAGAGGGTTATTTGATTGTGCTTTCTGGAAAACAATAATTTTTTTCATTTAGGCACTCCTGCAATAGTCACACTTTTTCTGTTACAAACTGACTCCTGCCCCCCACCAGAGAAGGGAAAAGTTATGTGGCCCTTACAGGAAAAAGTTCGGGGACCCCTGAGCTAATGGCCGGTCAGAGTGGATTGTTTCTGCTTTATTACATCTTCTACATTTTTGTTAGTTCACTGAAATTGCTGTTTCATGGACCCATAGTTCTCAAACTAGAGTGCAAGTTCGACTAATTAGAACGACATTTTACTTGAGACATTTACAAGTTAAAAATCAGGCTAATTAAGCTGAATTGTGATGTAAAACAAAAGACAGAGATGGAGTGATTCAAGCTTTTTATGACCTTGAATCTAAACCAAAACTTCTCAAAACAAAATTGCACTGGAGAATATTTTGGGAATCCCTGTGGAATTTGGAGTGGAAGATGATCAACCTTGGGTTAAAATGACTCTGAGGCCTTAGGGGTCATTTTGACCCAAGGACTGTTTAGGATGTGCTATAAGTTGTGCGTTCGGTTGTTATGGATGCTCTTTGCATGACATATTTTCTTAGAGTACTCCCTTCAACCCCGAAGATTCATGTCACATGAATGAACTTCTAAGATTTTTAAACATTTTTAACACAAATCCTTTCACAAAGGTGGTACTGGAGAGTTTAAATTTCACTGATGTGGAACCACTGTCATAGACCTGATTCAGAAATATCCGTTTTACATTACACATTGCACTGCGATTGATTATTTGCTACAGTGGCAGCAGCAGGTAGTTGCAGCACTTCCAGTGGAAATGTGTCATCATATAACCATGTAATGTGAAACTGACAAGTGTGTAAATGTTTAAATGACAGTGTTTGCATGAAAAGTTTTAAGATCAGAGTTTTTTAATGGATAAAGCTAGCATTTTTTTAAAGTGAAGCACTGTCAAATAGTTAGTTAGTACCTTACCTGATGATACATTCAGCAGYCTCTCAGTACCATCAGCATGAACTATGCTTCAGACACAAACATTTGCATAGTAACACAGACCTCATTTGGTTAGGAAAACAGAAACAAACATAACAAATGGTGTCGAGCAAACATAGGTTTAATATTCATTAAATTCATGTCAGGATGTCGTTTTGGGGAAAGAGTTGTTTTATAAAACTGAATAAAAAAAACAGGCCCTTGTTTTCCTGGAAGAATACTTTTGCCTCTCTTTCAATGTCATGACTGATAAAGTACTATCTATCTAATTATTTGACAGTGCATCATGTCAGAAATGACAGGACTATTCCTTTTGCCTTTAAGWGTCAAACTCAAGGCCTGCGGGCCAAATGGGGCCTGCCACAACAGTTTATGTGGCCTGCGAAAGCATAAAAAATATTAATGCCTTAAAATAGGTGGATACTGCTTTAAAGTCCGCACTGACCATTAACAACATCTCCCATATGCATGTGAATTATTTTCTTCCTGACAGTGTCCACAGTGCAGCTCCAYAGTGTGGAGGTGCACAGTGTCCAAAAGTAACCAGCAATCAGCAAAACTTGCTGCGTAAAATGTCCATTTTGCTGCATTTTTGCCTGCTACTCTGGTGTTTATCAGAAGACGTTTTAAAACACTGTTTCTGTGCACAAAATACCACAGAGCCCAGTTTTATTTGTTAGCAAAGYGCAGTCATAGCAATGAGACGAGGAACGTGACGTTTCATGTTTAGCCAAAGTTAAACAGGAAACATCAAAGTTTATTACAAACGGCACTTTGAGGGTCACAATAATGCTCATGTYGCCCTCAGTGAAAAGGAGTTTGACTCCCCTGCTTTTAGCTGTGATGGACTTACGACCTGTCCARGATGTACCCCGCCCCTCTCACAGTGACTGATGGATGTGGGTACCAGTGACCCCTGTGAACCTGAGGAAGAAGTGGGCAACGATAATGGATGGACAGCTATCCCTATAAGATGGAAAAATCTGCTTTGGAAATGAAGTAACTGTGCATTAAGCTACTTCATGTAGACATTCTAAGTGAACCCACTTCTAATATTTACTGTCCTAAAACAAGACAAAATTTCATAGCAGTTCTTACAAGATGCTACTATTTAAACATCGACACCATCATTTTCTAATTATACAGTCATTTCCGAATAATTCCTAATGGAAGATAGCTGCTTGTGCCACTATTTGTGCTTGCAAATTTCACCGAATTCGATGAAAATAACTGTGTAATGCAAAATTTACAGCAGTTTAGAGAATTTTAATATTATACTTCCATGAACCGCTATAAAATTTGAAGATTAAAGTTATTTTAAGCCATAAATTGCGGTTCTATTGCTAACAAAAAATACCAGTGCATACTGCTGTCATTTTAAATTAGAAAAAAAATCAAAGCTATCATACTACATCACATTATTTTACAGCAACTATAATACATAATGGCTGATGTAAAACCCTTTACAGTTTGTCAACAACAGAGATCGAGAGCAGATTGTGGTTGGCTAATCTGATGCCAATCAATAAAAAATGCCTTATTTGCAATCAGTTCGAGACATCTCTATCTGAGGTTATTGTGTTGAATAATTAGCACAAAGCAGATTGAAATCTTGAAGCAGTAAATTAAAGAGAAGATGTAAACATAAAGAGAGTAGGCTGTGGTTGCTGGGTGGTCAGTGCTGAGGTCCTGTAGGCTAATCCTGCGGCTGCAGATTTGAGCCCAAGTTGCATCAAGAAGGGCGTCTACTGAAAAACATTCATTCACATAAGTTCACTCACTGTGATGTCCTGTGCAGAAGGGAGCAGTGTAATCAGAAGCAGTAAAACTTAAATAAATGTGTACAGGGGAGGTGTGTTTTTAAAATTAAGCCATGACTGCAGGAGAAAACTGTATAAATACAAACTTCTGCAGCCACAGATCATTTAAGACACAAATGTTTGGAATGATAGCCTCCATGATAAATGAGCTACCTGAAACTCAAATATCAAGCTTAATCCATAATAATAATAATAATAATAATAATAATAATAATAATAATAATAA
>NW_013952455.1:354590-356585 GCF_001266775.1 Austrofundulus limnaeus | reverse complement strand
CAACAGCCAAAGTTAGAAAAAAAAGCGCAATTTTTAAGCCCTGTTAAAAGTATCTAAAATCAGTGATGCCTTAAAGCGAGGCTAGTTTAAAAAGAAAAGTCTTTTAGTCTTTTTTGATCACAGAGCTCTCAGATAGTCAGAGAAGCTCCAAAGGCATTCATCCATCCAAGGTCACTGCCAGCCATCAGAAAATTACAAAACCAGAAATTTTTGAAGAATTTCAAATGATGCTAAAGCAGCTCCCAAAATCAACTTTATTGTAATAGTGCCTTTAACATGCACTTCCTACAAATACAAGAGAGGAAAGAAAATCTCTTAATATTGAAAAAAAAAATTGCCTTTTTTAACCCATTTTATCACATAACTGGCATATTTTGGTTGAATTTGGAGTGGACAAAATGAAACACGAAGTAACACTAAAGGCAAACTCTTTAAAAAGGGGAACATCCATCCATCCATCCATCCATCCATCCATCCATCCATCCCTGCTAGCTCATTTTTGGGACAGCAAGAGGACCTAATGTTTCTAACAATTGTTATGAACGGCAAAGTATTATTTTTTTTTATTTTACCAATGTTTAACCAGAATGTGAGTGCTTCTCAACCACTCTCCTTAAAATATGTTGATTGGCWTTTTATTGGTTAAGACTCAAAAGACAACTCTTATTGTCTCATCAAATTTAGCTGCTGTCTTTAATGCATCATTTCTGGAGATGATCAAACATGATTACAATGGGTTTAGTATTCTAATTAAGTCACTTTAAATCATTGCAATACCAATGAGTAGTTTCAGTATTGCTGATAATAAAGTAAATGGTACTTTATTCAGTCATGTCCATAAAAGAAACATGAAAGGCTTATGCAGCATTTACTAAAATTGCTAATGCTAATTCACATTTTTTTCAGAGAGAACTTAGACTTAATATGCATGTTTTTGGTCTGCAGATTACCTGGAGAAAAACCCACACACGCATATGGAGAACATGCTAACTCCACACAGAAAGACAGGAGGCGAACCTGTGACCTTCTGTGAGAAAACGGTGATAACCCCCCTTTTTGAGCAGTTATTCACTGCATAAATCGGAGAAGKCACAGTGCAGGAGCATCTGCAGACAGTCAGTCCAACACCAACTGCTTCCCAGAGGCTCACATTGCTTCTGCCTTGATAACATCAATGCACAACTTCCACCCCCCGCCCCGGTGCTGTGCTTCAACTAACCATCCAGTTTGTGCCGAGTCAGCAAATGTAAGGAAGTTGGCGCCAATTTTCAGCAGATGTGTTGTAATATGAGAAAGGACCCAGGAATCAGATTTAAAGTGTCTGACTCCAGTGATGYTTCACATTTAAAGGCTGTAATATGTTTAACAGGAATAATTGGTGCTRAGAGAGACAGCACTCTTACTGAAAGGTATGTGGAGACAGGAGCTTGTTCGTGTTGCAGAGAAGAGAAGATTAACTAGTTTCTGTATTTGTTGCAAAGTCAGTTTGGACTATATATACTATATATTAGGGGTGCAACGATACAGGAAATTCACGGTTCGGTTCGGTTCAATACTTTAGTCTCACGGTTCGATATTTTTTCAGTACAWAAAAGAGAAATTCCCATGCCCCTTTTAACTTGTAATTTATTAATATTAGTTATGAACATTTGTTTAACCTCAAAAGTACAGTTTTTAATTAAATGTTGCAGAAACAGCAAGTTTCTCAGTGGACCTGCGCTCAAAAATGCAGCCTAGGTGGAGTAGTCGAACACAGATCCACTGATCCTTCAACACAGAGCATCTTCAGAAGACAAGTTGATAAAGTAAATTTTTTTAATCTGTATTGTTCGATACAGCACTGTTTGATACGGTTCGGTACGGTTCGATAAGGGTACATGTATTGTTGCACTCCTAATATATACACATGTGTGTGTGTGTGTGTGTGTGTGTGTGTGTGTGTGTGTGTGTGTGTGTGTGTGTGTGTGTGTGTGTGTGTATGTGTGTGTGTGTGTG
>NW_013952455.1:349967-354578 GCF_001266775.1 Austrofundulus limnaeus | reverse complement strand
GTGTGTGTGTGTGTGTGTGTGTGTGTGTGTGTGTGTGTGTGTGTGTGTGTGTGTGTGTGTGTGTGTGTGTGTACTGTATTTTTATTTGTTTATTTATTTATTTATTTATTTTGCTGGTACTGAAACACTGAGCAACGTTTTCTCTGAAGAGATGTGGAAACAGTTCAGTTTATGCCTGTTAGATTTGTATTTATGCAACATTTCAGGAGAGAGGACAGTAATATTGTATTTATTAGCTTCTGTGCTGCACATTTTATTACAATTTATACCATATTTGCCACAATAGAGTATTCCAACCATCCATTCATTCATTTTGGGTCTATTGGACTACTCAATGGTTTCTTTCAGTTGCTTGTTTCAAGGACAGGGATGGATGGGGTGGGGATTTTCTTATATATWTTTTATTTATTTATCTTTTGTTTTGTTTTGTTTGATTGTTTGTTTTGTTTTGTTTTGATACAACCCCTAAAAACACCTCAGAGTGTTTTGGCATATTTCTGCCATTTTAGGTAATTGTAAAAGGATTTAAAAARTGGGAACTACCACATTATTTTCACCTTTACTGCTAGAATTTATGCACTCTCATCCATRTTGCTCTATTAGACAAGTGAAAATGAAGAACATAAAGATCCTTGCCTATAGCAGCAGCACATGTCTCTGTACCTGAAGCTGCAGGATTTGGGATGTGTAAACTTACAAGGATTATAAAAAAATAAAATTTCAAAGAATATCTGAATAATTACAGGAACTTTAGAAAAAAAGCTTTTAACTTGAAATTCCCATTCCTAATATGGAATCTCATTTTTTTTGTCCTGTTGCAAATCACAGATGAACAAGGAAATTGAGAGATTTGCCTTTCAGGCCTACAGGAGCAACACAGTCAACACTGGAGATGAAGCCTCAACACATCAGTGCATTTCTTATTTTATCTTGTCATCATAAACAAGATGCCAAGAAGATCATTTAGTCCACTGGACACCACAATAACATAAGCCCAAAATAAAGCCTTGTTTTTTAGGTCAAATTTACACATCTGGTCAATGGTCTGACATGGAGGTTCATTTTAAAATACTTTTGTATTAACATTATTATTTTAAAAAATTTGCTTGTGCGCAATGTCAATTTCTGTTTAGTTTGTTTCTTTCTTCTTTTCTTTTCTTTTCTTTTCTTTTAACCAGATAAAGTGCCAAGCTGCTGCAGAATGATGCATCTTCTGTTGATATTCTGCTTTTGGTTGAGACAACATGGGCTTTTCAGATCTACGTAGATGTGAACATGCTTTTCTGGAACTACTTATTACTTAATGCTTTACTTGTGCAACATGCAAGTGTGCTTTTGCTCTTTACATCTGAATTAAAACCATTCTGCTGGATGAGATGAGAGTCAAAACTCCACAGGAATGTCCTGACTGTGATTACAGAAGAAAACAAAGGATTATCAAGCAAGCTAGTATAAAAAACTAAAGTATAGAGGTAGAGGTTGAATTAATTAATTAATAATAATAATAATAATAATAATAATAATAATAATAATAATAATAATAATAATAATAATAATAAAACAATTCCAAAGGTATGCATATTTTTCTGATGTGTTAAAATGGGATAAAAAATGCATTTGAAATGTGTTTCAATAGGGTTGGTTAAATTACTGCGAGTTTACAGGCACATCTGTAACATTTCTAATCAATTAAAATAWTTTTATAAGGGTTTTTAGGATTTTTCGGAAACAATTGTGTTTATTGACACCACTGAAAAAGATGTAATGAATAAAAGCACAAAAATAATTGTGTAGCTGGTTTTACCCCTTGAGAACGTCTGCAGGTTCAACAAACTCAATCTGTCTCATTAAAAGTTTCTCTTCCTTTGTCTTTCCTCCTTTCAGTGGTTTCACCTGCGCCTTGTTAACCCTCTCTGTTTGTGTATACACTCTCACATTTCCTTCTTTTTTCTTTTGTTTTTTAGATTCATTTGTTTACCCAGCCTCTTATTACCATCACTGTTTATTCTCCAGGTTTCCACCTGTTTATACTGATTTGTTTGTTCCTGGTTTGTTTGGACGTATTTAAATGATCAGGATACTTTGACTGAGCAATCTGYGGAGCTTTTCGTTCCCCACAGATCATTTAAATAATTATTTTCTTAAACCTCCTGCCTCCTGTGCTCGAGAGTCTTTCTGATTGAYTCCTGAGAAGCTGATCAGTTTTCAGGAAAACAAAAACAAGGAGGCAGGTTGAGGCCCTAAGTCCACTGACTCTTAGTGGGTCAGTGTTTCCTCTGAGGTCACCTGAGTTTGTTGGGAGGGCATCTTGGGCTTTCAGCTGATGGAGTCAAAAGCTTGAGGAAAACATGGAAATGTCTGTGAGCAACATTTTTAATTAGACTTATCTTTTAAAGTTAGTTCTCATTTACCCTTTTCTGCTGCTGGACTTTGCAAAACAAATCTAGACAAAAGATAGGGTCTAAACTTAGCTGAAACCAAACAATGAGGTAASACGAGATGAGACGGATCAGGATGAAGATAAAACAAAGACTGAAAAAAGAGCCATGGTCCCTTTGGTTTTATCAACTGTGACAAGACGTCACATGACTGTCAGTCAGCTGGATGTGCTTTGAACATCGTGAGGAAAACCCTTCCTTCCAGTCATCCCTCCTTGGATGCTGAAACGTGTACATTATGCCTTAGTTTTTGGACAACTCCAAGTCAACAGACTGTCCTTAACTTTTGTGGTTCCACAGTTTAAAGTGACACAAAATAGTGGATTTACTCAGTTGTCACTGTATTTGTCTATCTTGACTTTTTTTTTTTTTTGTTGTTATTTTTTACTGTTTGTCCCCAAGTTGTGAGCTTTACATACATCTTGTTTCCTGTGTATTTTGTGGCAGTATTACAGCACCACCTACAAGCTTGGCAYAATCGGCTTCAACATTGTCTTAGCTTTCTTGGTTTTCTGCGTTTCTGTGTGGATAAAAACATTTCTGGAAATGATGTGTTTACAAGGGCATTTTTAGATGCAACAAACAAAACTGCTTTTCCAGAATAACCTTTCAGTGCGGACAAAAACAAAGTTATTTTATTGCAGTGATTAATTTTACCTATAGGAAATGTTACATTTACATCCCATCATATACAGTATCAGTCAGCAGCAGCATCTGATCAATGTGTGATCCATGATGTGATGGAAATATAACCTTTTCTACATATAGGTAAAATTAATCACTGCAATAAAATAACTTTGTCTGTTTTTGACACTTTTACAGTGGATTGCATCAACTCCATTACATACAGAAGGGAAAATTCACCAAAGTGAAACATAAATCTGTGGATCTGTGTTTGGTTACTCTGGCTGGCTTTCTCAAGGACCAGGATGTGACACAAAAATCTGAATTTTGAAATGAAATTGAATTATGGAACTGAAAGTGAAAGTAATCAAACTGAATTTTTTAATAGACCAAATTACAGTTTCAAGGCAAATTAATTCAGATACAAAACTTTAAATTCAGTTTCAATTTAGTAAAATTCATTTTCAAACCAACGCATTCAATTTCAAATTATGCACATTCAGATTCAATCTGAGCAATTCGAATTCAGTTCCTGCTGGCACAAGATTTATCCCATAATGACACTCAGTGATTATCAAATTTGACCTCAGTGTCGGTAAAACCGATTGTGTTACAGTATAGCTGTTTTGGGGTTGGCCAAGGTCGGCTAGCAGTAAACAAAAATGAATGTGAATGCAGTTTTCTGACAGTTTTATTTAAACCTGTTCAGTGGTTGAGATATCTGACAGACACGGCTGACACAAGCAGTTAATGCCAAAATATTTTATGAAGAAGACGTGCAAATTGCTTGTGCTCAGAGTATGTGTTGGGATTTACTTTAATCTGAAACACACCAAATCTGAGCTCAATATACTGTATATAACCAAGTTTGTCTTTGGCAGCCATCTTGAATTGGGTTCCCAGTGATTGCTTGATTACATAATAATTTCAATTAGACAATTTTATTAAAATCTCTTCAGTGGTTCTTGAGACATTTTGCTGACAGAAAAGACAAGTACAAATAGGTACAAATTCAGTTTTTGCTGCTTCTGCTTCTGTGTAGGGAGGCGGAGCCAATTCAAAACTGGGGGAATAAACGTCATACACACACACACTTGCACAGATATGAGCAGCAGCAGCAGCAGCACTTAGAAACAGGCCTTACTCAGCTCTGATCAATGATTCATTATGTTCGTCCCAGACGGAAGTTCACGTTAGAAACCTCAGCTTTCCTTTACGGAAATAAACGACTGACAAAGATAGACAAGGAAGATAAATCACGCACATGGGGTAGAAAATGAAAGATTGTGGATGAGAGCATGACTAAAAATGGAAGGATAGCCTTTGTGTGTCAATGTGTGGGTCTTATTCTGCTTCTAAAAATGTTCTGCTTCTAAAAATAATGATCTGATGGGATATTTTTAGGAGCAGAACATTGTAAATCATTGGAGGGAAAACTCCCTTTATTGGACATAAAGGGAGTTTTCCGTTCCTGCTCGAAGTCTTTCTCATCATTTCACTTAAGCACTGAACATTTCTGACCCCAACTCATTTACCCTGCCCCCCCCCC
>NW_013952455.1:341351-348524 GCF_001266775.1 Austrofundulus limnaeus | reverse complement strand
CAATGACCCAGTATTTCTAATATCACTCTCCAGATCATTCCACAGTTTCACTGTATCGACGTACACCGTTCCCTCAAACCTGTTTGAAATCTGTGCTTCACAAATATTTCATTTCCCTTTAAATAATAAGAGTTTTCTCTTTTAACAAAATTTAACTGTATATTCAAAGGTGGCATGTTTTAATGAGCCATAAACATAAGCTGTACAATACTGTAATCAGCCAACTCATGAAGTTTTTATAATTCCAATTGACAAAACAATATACAGTATTTGATGGGTGACTGTAGTGTTTTCTAGTAATAACTCTTATTGCTCTTTTCTGCAAAATAAAAATGGAGTTTAATATCGTTTTACATGTTTTTCCCCATAGTTCAATACAATATATGAGGTGTGGAACTATTATTGCATTATACAACATATATTGAGATTTGTCATTAAATAACTCTCGAACTTATTATTATTTGATTATTATGATTATTTATGTGTGATCTCCAAGTCAGCTTCTCATCGATAGCAACACCCAGAAGCTTAACTTCACTGACTCTGCCAATTGGAACACCATCAATTTTAAATTGAACATCAACTGCTATTTTTCTATTAGTAAATATCATAAAGCTAGTTTTATCCTAATTTAATGATAGTTTATTAATTTGAAACCAACTTTGTATTTTAACAAATTCTATCTGTATCATCTTCATCATCCATTCTATGTTATCCCCCAAACAAAAAAATGTTGTGTCGTCGGCAAAAAGAACACATTTGAAAAGTCTCAATACGTCCACCAATCATTCACGTACAAAATAAACAATTTTGGTCTAAGTACTGAACCTTGAGGAACTCCACATATGACGTCACAGAGTTCAGATCTAACTTCATTCATTTGTACAAACTGTTTTCTATCTTTTCAATAACTTGACACCCACTGTAATGCCAGTCCTCTTATTCCATATTGATTTAATTTCTCCAGAAGAATACCAGGATCAATGGTGTCGAATGCTTTCTTTAAGTCCACATAAAGTCCACATAAATACTTTACTTACCCTTTTCATCATTCGGAAGTTATTTTCCTGTTTTTCTGATGATCTTTTGATTTACTACTCCTTCTGGCATTTTTTAATACTTTTATGGTTTTTATATAATTGCAGTGAAAGTTTATTTTGTTCTTATACAGTTTATATATCAAAACATCTGCATTTGTCTTGTCTCTCACCCAGTGTGTCTCTCACTGCTACTTGTGATTTTCTCTCCAATTCACCCAAAATGCTCGTCCAAACTCTTGACTCCCATTGGTATCTGACCTCAGAATCTTCTATGCAAAAACTGGGAGAGAAGATTCTTCTTTAACTTGTCACGACTCATACACAGAATACAGTAGATGCATAAAATTTGGCTTGTGTGATGACAAGAAGCTTCTATCGCTTAGGATTTGAGAGTTTTTGGCATGACTTAGAGTTTTTGCACAGTGACTGTCTGAGCTTTACTTTAAGAGAGCTGTCAGGGAGTGACAAACACAGGTGTGGGGTTACCACGATGACTCAAACAGCAATTTTAACATTTCATTTGATCTTGGTTTTCTTTGCATTTCTTAGTTGTACATCAAAATGATGGTATGTTTTCAGCTGTGTGACCCGTTGTGTCGTGGTGGGTGTAAGGATCAAACCCAGAAAGCAGGCTACACCAGGATCTTGAAGGTGCATAAAAGGAATTTATTAAACAAAAAACAAAACACTGATGGGATAGCGTAATTTACAAAATTCACAGGATGCATGAAGAAGACTGGGACATATGGCAGGGAGCCGAAACAATGAACTGCTAGCTTGGAGATGGAAGTAGACTATATAGCCCTAAAAGGATGAGGTACTGGACACAGCTAAACAGATTACAGAGTGGGAACARGCAGATAAAGGCCTGGTCCCAATACTCCCACTTCTATCGAAAGCCGTTCAGGACAAATATGCTTGAACATTTCACGTGACTTTGATGCGTATCCAACACTCAACGACACGTAAAATACGTGATATTAACGTGTCAGTGTCGCGTCAGTTTTCACTTGAATTTCATGCAACTACGTTTTCAACATGTTGTTTGTACCTGATTCGAGACACGCCTGTTTATGTCCCTTTGGGGTAAATTCACTTCCTGTCAGTTGGAGCCGCAGCTCTTTTCATTGGCTRTTTCAGGGCTAAACTGCTTTRGCAARTCAACCCAATTCAAGATGGCTGCAACACAAAAATKGTTCTAATTTTTACAGATAYTGAAGTAAAATAWGTCGTCGTAGCAGATAGTCATTTYCCCTAAAAACATTTAGCGAGATCTCACATTGTCATGAAATCACACATCACACAGAGTCATGATTTCAGTCTAAAACTCTGTGGTGGCTGATATGAATTCCTTCAAGCGATGCGAAAGCTTTATTTTTGTATTGTGAAGCACTTTGTGGTCTTTATCTGTGAAAGGGACTATAAAGATACATAGACGTTCCTTCATAAGATTAAAGGCCTTTGATTCCATCAGCCCTGCCCTCTCTGCCTCCAGCTGCTTCCATCATGCTTTCTCTTCACCCCACCCCACCCCACCCCCACCACAGTGAGTCTGTAATCCATTGTCTGTTCAGCTGTACAGCACGAGGCTAAGCTGCACTTTGGCCCCTAATGGATCCAGTCGATGGGGGGAGTTTGCCACCCTGTTGTCTCTATCCAGGTCAAGTGTGAGCTTGTGTTTGTCTGTTTWTAGCTGAGTGACTGGATTTGTAGATTGTGTGTRCCTTTTGGTTTACATGTGTTCTTAYAGTGGCAGWTACATTTATTGTTTATGAGGTTTGGACTGATGCAACTCAGCTTAGCTCAGAGTTGTAAAGTAACTAAGTACAAATACTTTGTTACTGTACTTAAGTAGAATTTTTGGGTATCTGTACCTTACTTGAGTAATTATTTTTCAGCCTACTTTTTACTTCTACATCTTACATTTTTAAAAATGCAAGAAGTAGAAAGTTGTTACTTTTATTTCATTTTTGCTTGTTTTCATTCCAGCTTGTTATTATAAAAAATAAATAATGTCCATATAAATTGTGCCTCCTGGATAGAGTGAATTTAATTGTGGTTGAATGAGAAATTTAAAATATATAAAGTTCTGATACCGTATTAGTTTGTACACAAGCAAATCATGTCACACTCCAGCAGGACATAATCATTCAAATAAAAGGAATGTACTTAAGAAGTATTTGTATTTCATGAATTATATTATTACATTTGTCCCGTAGCCTTCAGATTTTCATTTTGGAGAAAATATTTGTGCAGCCTTGATATATGTATATAAACTGAAACAGCTAGACTAATGCATCCTAAATTTACCATAAATTAATCACTGTAATACGATATTTTTGGGGGAGGTCACCTCCTAATAAATGTCCTTACAGAGAATCTAACTGCTCATTTTAAAACAATACTTTTAATTTTAATACTTAAGTACAAAAAAATCAGATACTTTAAGACTTTTACTCAAGTAATATTCTTAAAGGAGACTTTAACTTTTACAAAAGTAACTTTTTGGTAAGAAAATTTCACTTTTACTCAAGTATCACTTTGTGGTACTTTATACAACACTGGCTTAGCTGAATATAATGTTGGGCTAATAGGAATTCTGTAAAGTCAGTTTGACTTGTTGGGAGGCCACTTTTCTACTTGAAAGCTGAATTTCTCTTTTGACTTTTGATTATCCCAATAAAAAGATTCTGTGCCAAATGGAAGTTAATGTTTCCTTTCTTTTCTTTTTTCTTTTTGGTGGGGTGAGACTAGGTTAGAGGTTCACCTTCTAGAAGGATAACCCTAAACAGTGTGCTGAAACAACACTCCAGTGGTTTAAGGAGAACCATGGCACATGTGCTGGAATAGTCCAATTGAAGCTCAGATCTAAGAATCTCTAGTTTGATTTTAAAAACTTGTTAAACACACACGCCCATACGACGGAGTTTTAGAACCACACTACAAGACTTTTAAATTTATTATAAGAATAAAGTTGTATAGGCTAATATTACAAAATTAAAGTAATGAGAACTTAATGAGAACTTCTACAAGAAAAAACACCTTTTCACTGTGTTAAAATAAGGAATGTTGAGCATCTTGTGAAGTTAAACTGTGGTATCAGTTTAATAAATAAGGAAATACTTCATCTTTTAACACATCAGCATCAAATTATTATCAGTAGCAKGACTTTGAAACAATTGTGTGAATGACTATATGGATTTATATGATAAACTGAAGCTGCATTGCTGCTTTGACAGACGTTAGTCATCACATAATGTGGATAAGAAGCATATTACACTAACAGTGAGCCCTTTGTAAACACAGTGACACACACTAGAGTCTGTCCACAGCAGGTGTGAGCTGACCCAGGAAGAGAAAATGGTGATGATTTTATTCCCATAATAAAAAAAAAGCTTGTAGTGTGACCATAATACTCCGTCAAACTCATCCACCCAGCACAGGAATGAGATCTTTTCAAACCTGTGAAGCTGAAAACAAAGAATCTGTGATTTTCTGGCTTTYTAAGTTGGTGCTGATTTCAAACTCCCAGATAGATGCTCTCAAGCAATTCATTTTCATTTGTTCCCTTTGAATTGCAAACGTGCTGTTTTACAACTAATTTGTTTGCATCCTTGGCTCCTTTTTTTTCTGTACTGGAGTTTTACCACCTCTTCTGTCCCTGTCAGTGTTTTGAATGAGATCAGAGTCACAGATTGTACAACCAGAAAATTTAAAATTAGAGTTTTCTGTACACCCAACATAGTTACAAAAAAAGAATAAAAATTTAACGTGAACACTCAGCTGTGATCACAGTGCTTATCTGACACGTGTTTTGTCAATGAACACTGGATTCTAGAGAAACCTTGTGTGATCACACGTTCAGAGAGGCTGCTGAAGCTTTTTGTGCACACTGTCAGCTGTTCGAGACGAGTTATATAAGAATGAAAAAGAATCCCTCTCTGTGGACTCCAGAGCAAAATGTGCTGCTACAAAGGGAACTGTACCAACCTGTCTAAAACATCTGCATCAAGCAGACAGAAGAGGCTGGCTTGCACGTGAGTGTTGCAGCTCAAAGTTTTTTGCACGATGGGCTGGAGGGTGCGGGGGGAATGCCGTCCCACACAAAGGAGATAAAGCTCCTAATGGCGTGGGTTCCCTCTAATGGAACGCTGAGCTTATGTGCGTGTAAATGTGTGCTTGCATCAACAAAGCTGCATTTGTGGCATCTTTTATTAATGTTCAGGCCTGCTCTTTCTTCCCTGTCTATTTCCAGCTTCCTCTCTGTGTCTGGACATGCAGGCATCTATCGGGTGGCACACACTGTTTCCAGGCTGCAGAGCTGCTGTGTGTTGGTGAAAGGCCTGCTCTGTTTCAACAGTAAACCAAGCATAAACACCTCTTCCATGGCTCCACTTTAGTTCCATCAGTGTCGTCCTGGTGTTTTAAATGTCGTGCAGAGGGGTCGTGTGCAGCAGCAAGTCTCTTCAGGTCCACCTCCATGAGCTTGGTCCCATCTAACCACTGGAGTTTTGGTGCAGTTTTCATGACCGAGCTGCTCCAGCTCCTTCAGGTTGAATGGATGCTGACTGTGTTCAACAAGGTTTAAATCAAACCAGAGATTCCATCATAAAGTTAATCCATCTTTAAACTCTGGCCTTATTTGTAGGGACGGTGTTCTCTGTCAGGTTTGTGTCAGACACACTGTTGATGAACAAATGGTTTAATTTTACTCTCATCTGACCACAGCAGCTTTTCCCACGTTTGGGGAGTTTAATTCAAAACAACTGGCTTTGTGTTGTCTTTGTTGTTCCTTTGATCAGTGTCTTATCCATCCATTCTTTCATGAAGCTYAGTTCTGTGTTATTGTGTCTTTTTGAACAGATCTACCAGAAGAGCTGCTCTGCTTCGTCAGGTTTTGGCCTCCTGGATGTTTTGCTTCTTACCTGGTGTGAAAGAGATAGATAGATAGATAGATAGATAGATAGATAGATAGATAGATAGATAGATAGAAAGAAAGAAAGAAAGAAAGGAACCCATAGAACCCAAAGCTGATGTGTACTTCCTTATAACATGTCTCTGACCTGTTAGGAGACCTTCTCGTTCTTCATATCTCTTGCTCTTACCATTACCATTGAAACCATTATGATTTAGATTTAAGAAATATATGAAATACTATAAACATAGTGAACAGATTAATTTGTATAAAATAAATTTTGGTCAGATTATTTTCTCCATGCATAAATTAATGTACTTTAAATTCACTGAGCTGTTTTTGTGTCGTTGCTTCTCTCCTGTGGCACCTTGTCACATCCCAGATTGCTGTGAAATGTCAACATTGCGTAAAAGAGAAACTTGTTATTTAGGAACATTGTAAAAGTCAGAGCAGAGTTTATTTTTTGATTGATGAGAAAATGAGTTGTGTCTGAATGTTTGCACAGACAATTAGTTTTGACTGAAGCTGGATTAATGCTGCCACCTTCTGGAGAAAGAAGGAAACACATTTTCTTTCCAGGGGATGAAATAGCAGCAGTGGCCTGTCTCTGGTGGCAATGTTTGAAAACTCTTCATTTTGTGACTATAACATTCTTCATTTGGTTAATGTTTATCAGCTCTGGCAGCTACCTTGAATTGGACTGACTCCTAAAGTTGATCATAGACAAACAATATTTACTTTCTGAAAGTCTCTGTATAATCTGTCTATTGGTTCATATCACTAATATTATGCCTTAATGCTGAAGTTTGAAACAAAGATTTTGCCTTGAGTAGTGCACAGATTATCTGTTAGGTATATATGACTCAGAGCTACAACCACACCAGATTTTAGCTCAATATCTGTAAAATTAACTGTCAYAGCCATTTGCAATAGGTTGATTAGATGGTGGGAAATCTTGAACTGAATTAACATCAAAGTTAATTGCCTGTAGAGGTAAATCTGATTAAAGTTCCCTGAAAGCTTAATTAAAATCCCTCTATTTCAGTGGTCTGCCACCTGTACAATCAAAAGAGCCACTCCTGCTTATTTTGGATCAATAAATTCCTTTAAAAAGATGATCAAAAAATTGTTAAAAAATATGAAATGGTTTAATTTGTGTTTGCATGAGTTACTGTTTGAGGAGTTGAATTTTTATTTTTGTTTTATTTGTTTTATTAC
>NW_013952455.1:339237-341107 GCF_001266775.1 Austrofundulus limnaeus | reverse complement strand
GCAGTGGTAAATACTCTGCTGTAAATACAATAAAAAAAATCCTGTTTCTGCTGTATGAGTTTTTATTATTTTATTTTTTTATGTTATAATTTTAAATAATGAAATTAGGCCAGTTTGTTGGACATATGATTAATTTCCTCTCACAGTCAGAAAAACTAATTGTAAAAATTTCTGGGTTGAAGTTGTTTTAATATAGCTAACAACACTCTAAAGATGGGTGAGGTCGGCCCGTATATGAGCTAACCGAATGGACCCACATTCAGAGCTAAATTTTGCAGCATTGAAATACCAATCTTCAAAATTTCATAGAAGTTCATGCAAATACTATGAAAACACTTTACACTACAGCTTGGTGCTGCTGTACGGAAGCTGAGAGTGGACATTTTCTGCATATAAATTTCCCCACACACTTTTCWCGTGATAACCAAATAATATGTCGTTATCGTGATACAACGATGAACATTTTCTCAAGATAGTTAATATCCCAATGGTTTTCTTTAGATAACAAGTTATGGTTTTCCTCTCCATATAATACAGTATGTCAAAAAACATGGGAAAAAATTACATGCGGAAAATGTCTGCTCTTGGCTTCCACACTATCGACACTTTTACAAATAATCTCATAATTTTATGTAGCATAGTTAGGAAATTGATTTATCTGTACTGATTTATTGGACGATAGAAAGTTTTGAGATTAGAGTTTAGACCTCAGCAAACCAATTTTGGTTTTTGATGCACTTGTCCTCTCAGACTTAAACTCGGTCTTCAAACTGAAGTTGTTTGTCTACCACAGGTAAGATATTGATAGTTCACATCGTTTACTTCCGAACCCAAAAAATAAAGAGTATTTAAGTAATTTAAATCTTCCGGTTTAAGTTTCCTCGTTATTAGCCCATTGAATAAATCGATCATGAAAGCTGTCGTGTTGTGGTTCGGTTTCTACAAGAACCAATGACAGAACGGAACTGGGAGGGGAATGTATAAACAGTATTTGGTAATGGTACGCTTTGCAAAAAGTTTGCGCAATTTTCCGAAAGCATCAAGTCCAGTTGCAACCTTGCGAACTGAACTGTGGGTAGTGTAGTTTGGCAGCTCAGCAAAGAACGGTCGCGCGTACACCTTCRACTACACTTCCCAGAAGACACCGCGGCTTCTAGAGCCGTGTATGTGAAGCAAAGAGGAAGATTTAAGAATTCGTGTGCAGACTTGGGTCAACGCTGGTGGAACAAATAATGGCAAGTTTTTAATCATTTATAGCACAGAATGTATTGTTCTTGCTTAACCTTGTCGAGAAAGAGCTTCTGTTTTGTTGTGGCGGCTAGCAGATAATGTCAAACTCTGTCAATAGCAGTGATTGCTGATAAGGACTGACAATTAGCTTACTAGCTAGCAAAATATACTTTATCCCAAAAATATGAGCTTTTAATCGCTGTCAAGAAGATGACAGTGGATWAAAACAGCTTAATTTCACATTTGTTGTCGCTAACATGCGCTGAAGTCAAATATATTTGTTGTCGGAACCTTTAACCAGCCAACTTTGTGGGTACGTGTGAGTGTTACTCCCCCTTTTTGTCAGAGGCTTTCCTTACGGGAATCTCCAGGCCAGTGTTGCGACAACAGCACGTTACAAATCCTGGACAGTCGCACATTGTGCAACCAGTTACCGGAGGAGCGGACGGTCCGCATGCCTTTCTGTTTACATCAGGAGCTAGCTAATGTTTCTCCGGGTCGCTGGTTCTGGGATCTGGTACTTCCCCTCTTTTCCATGTTGATTCCTGTCTGTCTGCACCTCAGCTATGGAAGCGATTGTGTTCCATAATCCTAATTAAAATGGATTAATAGAAATGCTGTTTCATTTTCAACATGTACC
>NW_013952455.1:321287-338728 GCF_001266775.1 Austrofundulus limnaeus | reverse complement strand
TGTTTACTGTTGACAAATGCATGTAGTTTTTTTAGCACAGTGGTTCAGTTGGTAGAGCTGATGCCTCTCAGCAAGAAGGTTTTCGCATCAAATCCCGGCCTGGGGACCTTTCTGGGTAGAGTTTGCATGTTCTCTCCGTGCATGCGTGGGTTTTCACTGGGTACTCCGGTTTCATCCCACACACCAAAAACATGACTGTTAGGTTAAYTGRTAACTCTAAATTGTCYCTRGGTGTGAGTGAGAGAGTGAATGGTTGTYTGKCTCRTTTGTCTCTATGTGTGTCCCTGTGATGGACTTGCGACCTGTCCTGGGTGTACCCCACCCCTCGCACTGTGGATATGGGCACCAGTGACCCTGAAAGGAAGAATTGGGTATAGATAGATGGGTAGATGGATTAAGAAACTTAGATTCCAGTTTAGGTCAGTGTTATTCTCCTTATTGCACTTGATTGCTTGATGGTTGAGATGTAACGTTTTGATATAAAGGGTCAAATTAGAACTGATTAGCATCTCTGAATTTACCTCAGTCTCCTAAATTAGTAAAGGCTAAACACATGTTGCAAACAGAAAAGCTTAATTTAATGCAAACATTTTGTTTTTGTACTTGTCAGCTTAGTTAAATTCAGGTGGTAGCTTTTTTTGTCAATGAATGTACAGTATATAAATATTTTTTAAAAACAAATACATTGAATTTTAGGATACCGAGGGCTTTTTGATGTTTGCTCTGAGTCACTATTCTTCCTCAGAGTGCTATTATACAACAGTTATACATTTAGAGTGCAAATTTATTTTATCTATATCAAGGGTGCCCAAACATTTTCTCTGAGAGGGCCAAAATTAAAATCAATCTGAGGGCYRCAGGCCAAATGCAGTATTATAATACATGAAATGCAGATACTTCTTAAGTAAAGTTGTTTTAYTTTTAGGAATAAGCTAGCAGCCAGTGTGGTTGCCCACATTCTTCTTTTTTTTCCAGCCCATGGACATGGAGAAAATTCAATGCTCGGGCAACAAATGCTCATGGGACTTTTCATAAATTAAAATTTGAGTATATGTGGTCTTATAAGGTGAGCAAATCTAGATGTATGCTTAAACCTAATCTAAATTTCTCTTGTAATTCCTTGTATTTTATGTTTAATCTTAACATAATTCAAAGATAAAGTGAGTACCATGAGTTAGGACTTCAGCTCCTTGTACCTATAGTTGGACCAATGGTTGAAAAGTAGAAATATAGTGTTTCTACAMAGRACAGGAGATTACAATCTAATAACCAGGACAACTGCTGGTGGGCCAAATCAAATGGCTTGGTGGACCAATTTTGGCCTGCGGGCCTAATTTGGGCACCTCTGATCTAAACGTATACAAATTGAGAACGTTTTCTTTCTATACAGCAAGTCTTGTTAAAATTGATAAAGTAAGAAATTTAGGACCTTAAAKCTTTCAATAAGTGGTTCTAAAGATTCAAGAAAGTTTTTTTTAATTGACAAGGCCTGTTAGCTTATTGTTGATGATCATGATTAACTGCAGCTTGTAATTTATCTTTACTAGTATAAAAAGCATTTTTGGACAGCACCTACTGGATGGACCATTAGAACTATAATGGGTCAGAGGCRTTTAGTAAAGGAAAGCTCTAGATTTCCACTTAGCCTGGAATGGGTTTTGGAGCTGTTTCTTAATACGTTCAGACCCCAGGATCATCAGTTCAAACCATTTTATATAAAGTACAAATAATTAGGATTTGTCACTATCTCTTGTAAAAGACCCAAGCTGTCCCCTTCAGATGACAGGAAATTAGTTTAGATGTTCAGGAACAATCCAAGAAGCTAGCCTGGCATGAACTGGAAACCAGTGTCACGCTACAGTAGCTCCAGTTTTACCTTCAAGCTCTGGTGAAAGCTGCAGCTGATCAGATGGGCAAGCAAAATGGTTGTAGAAAAAAAGGTTAATGGTCAAATGAAACAATTAAAAAATGTTATTTCGACAAGAAGAACTATGTTTTAAGGCAGGGATGTCCAAAGTGTGGCCCGGGGGCTATTTATGGCCCCTGAACTGATTTTGCGTGGCGCCAGATTTCAGTTCAAGAATTATACTAGTTTGTTTACAAATTTGTCTCCCTGGTACAGKTGTTTGATATAGATGGAGACTTTCTATTTATTATCAGGGCAAATTTATCACAAAGTAAAATCTTACAATAAAAAATATTGGCAACAATACCAATTATTTGTCTTTAAATAGCCAGACTCGTAGCTTTTTCCACATTTATTTAGTGACTTCAACTGAAAAGCTGATTTTGCTGCACTCCATTCATTTATTAAATTCATCTGAATACAGCAAGCATTTTCAACAAAAGAGTGACTTAAATCCTGATTTTATTGATCAGAATTGACAAAACTGGGTTATTTATTCCACAATTGAAACCCAGAAAATTGCTAAATTTCTTTCAATAACAGAAATCCTGCAAAACACTTTTTTAAATTTCTGGATCTAGATTAATTTACACATCCATTTCCAGCAATAAATCTGACTACTTTATTTGTTTTATTAAAGTATTTAAAGCTTAGTTTATTGTTGAGCAGGTAAAGGAAAAATGTTTTTGGCCCTCAAGTCCTTCTGACTTTATGATTTTGGCCCATGTGACAAAATGTTTGGACRCCCCTGTTTTAAGGAATCAAAGTGAGGCTTTCAAGCAAAACATTTAACCAACTCTAAAGCACGGTGATGGTAGTGTCATTCTGTGGTGCCACTGCAGTCCTATATCTAACTTCTTCAACTTCACCTCAGATTAACAGGTGGTTAAAATTTAGGCACAAGGACAATGATCCTAAACACACAACTGTTGTCTTAAAAAAGTCTGACATAAGACTTCAGGCATGGCCTTTCCAAAGCCCTGATCTTAACCTGAGTTAAAATGTGTGGATTGTGCTAAAAAGCTTACTCTGTCAGAAAACCAACCAATGAACTGATCTAATTCAGTCAAGAGGAGTGGTCAAATATATCAGCCAGAATTATGCCAAAAGCTTTACTTCGGAGCTGCTTGTTAAGAAACATTTAACAAAGTGGGGTGTGTTTATATTGAGCCTGCATTTGTCATTTAGAGAAAATCCACAACTTTTGCACCCAATTCATCATAAAARCATGTTCAAAATGACTGAAGTTGTAAACTGTAAAATCACTCCACCTTAGAAAAGAACACGACGGTGTTCATGCTCATCTGAAAACAGCTGCATCATGTCATGGTGCATTCAGGATTTATTTGTGCAGTTTTCAAACTGAGGTCATTAAAAAGCCACAATCCAAATGTCCACAAAGTTTGAACAAACTAGTTCCTCCTGCCTTTGGAACTGAACTGATGTTTAATAATTTCCTTGTTGATTTGTTTTTATTTTATTTTATGTCTTAAAAATATAACTATATTTTTTCTGTTCCTCCTGCTGTTTTCAGGCTTAGCGGCTCAGCTGGCTGTGGATGTTTCCTGTTCACATGTGAGACATCTGGGTTAGGAGCAGTAGTAAGACCCCTCGCTACAGCCAGTACACCGGAGGAGCAGCAGCCGCCTCATCGCCCACCTCCAGCTGTCCTTCCACCCCTCTCGCAGACTCTGGGGTAAAATTTGAGTCTGTTTGTGTTTATATTCTCTGGATTTAGACCTTTATGAATAAGAAACAATACATTAAAATGGTTAAGAGCGTTAGCATGTTGTCAGACTTGGCTGATTTGTTGTTAGATTAGTTTTGTTAGTGACTGGAGGTAACTCTTCTTCTCTGTAGGGCAGGATGGACGCATCATTTGGCCCCACGTTCTCAGCAGTGGCTTCTGGGTCTAAAGGTAACTGTCCGTTAATCTTCTTTTTCTTTTCCTGAATTCTTTCTGACATACTCCCTTCCTCTGGTCTTATCTCTCCTGAGCCATGCTTTGATATTATGTTCTCAGCTGAAGGATCCACTACATACAARCAGCACAGAAGAACTCCCTCTTCCTCTTCAAGCACTCTGACTTACTCCCCTCGTGATGATGATGAAGGAATGGTAAACCGATCTTCTCAGCTTGATTCAGTCTGATTAAACTTATCTAAACAGATCATTTATAAGGGTCAGATAATCTTAAATAATCTTAGATGCGCAGAGCTGCCGTTGATGTAAGAACCCTTGTTGTTTTTTTTGACCCAGCCTCCTATCGGCACTCCCCGAAGGTCTGATTCAGCCATCTCAGTTCGGTCTCTCCACTCCGAGTCTAACATGTCGCTGCGCTCCACTTTCTCTCTGCACGAAGAAGAAGAAGACACAGTACGTGCCTGCCCTGAACTCAACTAAACACAAACTCAGCAGATGTTTTACAGATGTGTTTGTAGTTGTTGTCACAGAAACAGAGTCGACCTGGAACTGAAGCTGAACCCAACATGGCTGCCTGGAGTAACACGAGTTTATGTTTGTGAACAGGAGCCCCAGGTGTTTGCTGAGCAGCCTTCAGTAAAACTCTGCTGCCAGCTGTGCTGCAAYGTCTTCAAGGACCCCGTCATCACCACATGTGGGGTGGGTTCACTTTCCACACCTTTTTTTTTYATTTCAGCTCTGATTGTTGGGCTTCTTCCAACTTGTAAGCTTGTAAAGTGATGAAGTTTTCTGTTTCTTTGACTTGAGCTACAATAGTTAAAGTACACAACATGGAAACTACGTTACCACAGACCAGGAGAAGTTTTAGTTTCGTGAAGTYAAAAGATAAACTTGGTAAAAACTAGTGGTTCACAAACTTTTATCTTCTGCTCCCCACTTTGGTTTATAATAGGGCTGTCAAATGATTAATATTTCTAATCTGATTAATCCCAAAGTAGCTGTGAATTAATCATAATTAATCTTAAATTTAAAATACATTTCTATTGGATATTGATAAAATAAATTACTTGAGTTATTAATTAGTTTTTAATGTTTTTATTTAGAAAACAAAATTGATGCTTAGACATGATTTTTGTGTATAAAACAGGACCTAAAAATGCTCCAAACATATTTGAGTCAGTCAAATTTTGTGCAGAGTAATGGTTAAATCAACAATTCAAGGATTTTCATTCCAAATGAAAGATAGATACTGAGGTCACAGTTGTCAGCAAAACATAAATAAATAAAAATAAGCCATAAGAAGACAAAAAGAAAAAAAACCTATACATAATGTGTTACACATGGAGTTTTTTAATTTCATTTATTTAACCTTTATTTATCCAGGTAAACTGTTTGAGAAACACTTCTCATTTACAAACATGACCTGGCATGCACTGAGTGCATTGCAATATATACAAACCTACATATTCAGTCATAGTAAAGTGACTGTAAATTTTAATCGCGATTAAAATTTTTAATCCATGCCCATGCAGCACTAAAATTAATCAGAGTTGACTCGATTAATTTCACAGCCCTAGTTTATAAAAACAATTTCTGTGCCCCCTCGACACACATACAGCCTTCAAGCAGAGACACACGTTTTGTTTTCAAAGTCCATTGCAGTTTATTTCTCACCTGAACCTTTTCTTTAACAATTTAACTAAAAAAATAAAACTGAAATAAATTACAGGTTGTGATAAATTAAACCTTTTTAAAATAACAAAGCAAACCACCAATGTAATTAAGTGTAAATATTTATTTACTGTTGCCAATATTCAATAGAGTTGTAACGATTTACTCAAGCTCCAATTTAATTGTGATTATTAGTTGTTTTTTTTATCAACAAAATAAATTGTAGCCATTTTATAACCTAATAAGTTTCTTTTCTTTAACCGTCAGCATTTGTGTCTTTGTATCAAATGGTACCTGTCTGTTGTTTTAGTAACAGAATATAAATTCAAAATAAATAAATAGGTCATCAAAAATACTTTTGGTGGCCAAAAGCGATCAAATATCAAACATAACAAAGTTCTACAATATAGGGTTGGGCATAATCTTATCGTGTGCAATTAATTGTCAGAAAAACATTAATCTATTACTTTTTGGCACTTGACGATTAACACGATTAATGCAACCAGACAGAGTCCGCTCGCTGCTCCTCTCTCCTTCAAATATGACGAACATTCAAAAAAAGTTCTGTAATTTATTTATCAACACAATTTAAAATTAGATGTCTAACCTGAAGTCTGTAATTTTGATACAATTTGGAACTGATTTTTATGAAGAGCAAATCTTTCCCACTAAATTGGTCATGTGACCAGGAAGGACATGAGGGTGTCCAGGGGCTCCAGGGGATTAATTGTTAAATTAATTGTTATCGGCTAAATACCACAATTAATTGTGATTATTATTTTTTGCTAATAATGCCCAACTCTACTGCAATAACACTGAAATCGATTCATTTGTTTTTATGAATCGGTTCAYATTTTAGTTATAATCGATTCAAGATTAATTACATCCCTAATGTCCATCATTGCTATGAATAAAAAATGCCTCCCCCTGAGTTTAAAAACAGGAGTTCATTTTYARTGTCCAGCTTGGATCTGTATTTTCTCRTGGTTGAGGCCACAGCTGAAAACCTTTCTCAGAAGTAGGATGTAGCAAAAGGCACCTCGTTTACCTAGCAGTGGGTAATCTTTGTCCACTCCAAAACTCAGCTGTTTGAGACTTAAACTGCAGCCTTGAATCAGTAGTGGCATCAATGAACTGTTCCTCCTCTGATGTGTTGAGGTCGACAGGTGTCGCACCAAAAAGGTGGTCACTGATCCAGATGTATTCTTTGGAGTCCTTCACCAGAAAATACTTCAGCAAGTGTCTCTGAAGGGCAGAGATGAGTTCTTTCATGAATGATTTCAAGCTCTCACATGAGTCCATCTTTCACTCGCTGCTCMTGCATCACAAGTTTTCTGCTAAATAATGGGACTTTATCTGCCAGATGTGAGAGGTGTGTTTGTACCCTACATCCACAAATTCAGTTCATTGAATTTTAGAAACATGTCWCTGAGCTGTGCAAGTTTCATGAGGAACTCGTTCCATCACTTCCGTCTTCCTCCAAAAAGATGCAAATCTCATCTCGCACTTCAAAGACCSTGGACCTCACCTTGCCACATGACGGCCACCGGGACTCGCTGTGAAACAACAGATGTGAAGAAATTCATTGGAGTTTGTTTATCCACTGATTTTTAAAGACACTTCACGTAGTTTAGTTTTTTCTTAGGTGAACAGTATGTATATCTTTTTATAATGTGGTTATTTCTGCTTAAATTGATGATTTTATGTGCAGACTGGGTCTTGATGAGGGTTTYACAGACTCAGGAGGCTTTTAGTTAGATTTAAGCCTGGTTTAACACTAGCTACGTTTACATGGACAAAAGTAATCAGATTAAAAGGTCGTTGGGAATAAAAATGCGTCATGTAAACAGCCCGTTTGGATTATTCTGACCCGATTGAGCTCGATCCGAATGAATTTTTAATCCGAATGAGTCGGGTGGTTTATGCCGATTGATAATCGGAATGAGGTTCATGTAAACACTTAATCGGATCATCTTATTCTGATTGTAGAAAACTGACCTGTGTGCATGTCTTCTGACTTTCATTTTCTCGGTGGGACAGCAGCGCTCCAGCTGCGCTGCACTGCGCAGAACTTTATCTCCTCGCTCTCTTAACAGATGAAAAAGGAAACAAACAGCAGACATTGCTTCGCAAAAAATAAAAAGCACGTATTGCTTCATCTGCAGCTCAGCCGAGGAGTAACGACGTCTCTACCATTATTAAAAACTGACACAGGTCTGTCCTGAGTGCACAGAGGAGCTTTGTTTACGTTTGTAACACGGAAGTAGAGCTGAAAATTTACAATACTGCGCATGTAAACATTTTTCATGATAGGATTGTGTCCATGTAAACAGTACATTCGGATTATTTAATCCGAATACATTTCAATCCGATCAAAAAATTTTGTGCATGTAAACATAGCTACTGACAACACATAAGAACCGTGATGGAACATTAGCTGAGGACTGAATGTGTGACGTCTGGACTCCGTGTAGAAATAGCCTGCCCTTTAAGACACTGTCATGAGGCAGGGTCAGGACGTGAAGATGATGGTAACTCAAGGTGTATTTCCTGGTTCTGGGCACTGATTAGCCGGCTGCTGGTGTCTGCAGAATAAAACCACCACTAATCAGTCCACAGCTGTGTYGATGGGTTTTGTATAACTCGCACATATCACTCAGACATTCACATATTGTTGTTGGTAACTTGTGGTAGATCTGAACAGGTAAATGAGTGTAAGAACACGTGATATTTTTTTTAGTGACCAGAGCCGAAAAAAAATCTGTGCTTTCGCAGGTTGTGTTTTTTTTTTCAGTTTCCACTTTGTTTATTTCCTGCATCTCTGCCCTGGCACAGGTTGTGTGTTTTGATGTAGTTTACTGTGATGATGACATCGGTCATTACGTCATTCGGTTCGGGACTCAGCTGTTGCTTTGCCGTGTATCATGCAGTGCGTCTACGTGATGAGCGCTTGCAGCCTTTGGTGTTTGCCAGCCATTGTCTCTCTGTCCAGACCCCCACACAGTCCTCCCATTTCAGATTGGCTTCTTTCATGTAAGAGTCGATCACTTTAAACGGCTCTTCTGCAGTGGCTCTACCAWTAAGTTGTTTGGAAAAAAGCAGTTGCTCATCTCATCTCCATCTATGAATCTGACATGAGTTATCAGTAAGCAGTCTTTGTTACTGTCAGTGGCTTCTGCAGAGAAAAGCGGCAGCTGTCCCACACCTTATCGTTTATCTGCTCCTCTGTCCTTTGACATGTCRTAAACACCTGATGGGATTATTGGACAGACAAATGGCCCATAATTTTCTGGTTGCTGTGTCATCGATCAGAGCTGAAACCATATCAATTCCTCTGCAGTTCTGTGTGACGTTTTACACTGTGCCATTTGGTTGGCAACTTTATATGAGCTGAGTTGAGCATTTGCTGGCTCAGATGCAGCTTTAGTAAAGCACTGTGGTTTACAAGTTTTTATTTGAAAAAGTCAACTGACTGTTTTGTCTCCAAATGGAGTCTTGGCTTGTTAGGCTTCAAACTGTCACAAGTTAGCACTTTAAGACAGACAACACTGGTGTCTCCTCATTACCCATCATTGTGCACCATTGCCAAAGGCAAGACTTGCTTCGTCCTATTTTCTTTAGCTTGGAAGCATCTGCTTTGTGTTTTTATGGGAGCCCCATCAAAAACCTGTCCGTTATGCTAGCAGTGTCCAAGCTTTCATTTTTAATTTCTTTTATTCATTCAAGCCATCGAGTTCATTTGAACTAACCATTTAATAGTTTGCCATTCTCATAGGGTTTAATGAACTTCTATTCTGAAAAAAACTGAATTAGTGGGAAACACTGATAATGCAGAGAGTACTGTTGGACGTTTGTCTCAAGAACCATGCAGTTTTTTTTTAAAAAATATATCAAAGATACTCGTTTGATTGATTTTAAAACTGAAAAATTTTGAACTCAAAGTGCCAAAGCAATTCTCATTCAGTCCATCTTAGTGCAACAGTACGGTCCATTTTAACAGTTTTAAATTGGAGCTGACAAACAGCAAGATTGTTGCTCAGAACCAAAGTTTGTATTTCTCTGTCTTTGATAATAATAATGATGATAAACTGTTATTAATTGTCAGTAGTTAATTTTAGAATCTGTATACATCTAGAATGAAAACTACACTTGTTTTGATTGGTAATAAACATGTCAGAACATATTAAATATTCAAAGGATTTAAAGTATGAACAAAGAAGCAGAGAAGTTGTAAGTTTCTCCTGGTTTTTCTTCCCTGCAGCACACCTTCTGCAGACGCTGTGCCTTGACTTCAGGTGAGTATCAGCTTCTTGTTTTGCAGTCAGGATGTAAAGAAATTCATCTTATTAAAAACATTATAATGTCCATCCGTCCTCACAGATAAGTGCCCCGTGGACGCTGCCAAGCTGACGGTGGTCGTGAACAACATAGCTGTGGCCGAGCAGATCGGAGAGCTCTTCATCCACTGTAAATACGGCTGCAGAGCCACGACCAGCGGCGCGAGTGGAGCTGCAGCCGCCACCACCTCGGTGGCAGGGAAACCTGGGGCGTTCGAGGTGGACCCGCTGGGCTGCCCGTTCACCATCAAACTGTCCTCGCGCAAGTACGGACCCCCAGAACTGGCCTTACATTTGCCGGACTGTAAAACGAGGTCATGTTTTTGTCGCCATTTTGCTGTAATTCATCCCAACGTTTGTGGTTTTGCGCAGAGAACACGAGGCCACGTGTGACTACAGGCCAGTACGGTGCCCCAACAACCCCTCCTGCCCCCCATTGCTCACCATGAACCTGGAAGCTCACCTTAAGGAGTGCGAACACATCAAGTGTCCTCACTCCAAATATGGGTGAGTCTTTTCTACTTGTCAACCAACAGATAAAAGCAGATATTTCTATTTCGATGAAAATATGGCTGTTTTCATTCATTTATTATTTTTTAAATAACGCCACTTTCCACTAATCACCGCAGCCTCCTCTTTCCAACAGCTGTACGTTCATAGGAAACCAGGATACGTATGAGACACACCTGGAGGTCTGTAAGTTTGAGGGTCTGAAGGAGTTTCTGCAGCAGACTGATGACAGGTGAGCTGCAACTCTGAATCCAAACATTTTAAAATCTAATTAACCTTTCATTGTTTATATATATATTTATTACGTAATCCTTCAACGCGTATAAAAAAGCCATCTGTGGTCGTGTTCAGGTTCCATGAGATGCAGCTGACTCTGGCTCAGAAGGACCAAGATATTGCTTTCCTGCGCTCCATGTTGGGCAAACTCTCTGAGAAGCTGGATCAGCTGGAGAAAAACCTGGAGCTTAAATTTGGTGAGAAAAGAAAAAGATTTCTAACGTGCTTTTTTTAAAGTTCTGTTGAGTTGGAAATGCAAGTGTTGGACAAAACATGAAGGAACCACAATTAGTGGAAATAATTGAACGGATATGAATTAATCTGATTTTTAATAGAAGAAAAATAAAGCATCACTACTTCAAAAACCTACTTTCATAGATTAGATGTTGATTAGTTCACCTTGTTTTTCTTGCTCTAAATGTGTGTCTGCATGTGTTTTCAGATATGCTGGATGAGAACCAGAGTAAACTCAGCGAGGACCTAATGGAGTTTAGGAGAGATGCCTCAATGCTTAATGTAAGTTTTTTTTACCTCCTGCAATGACAGAATCCAGAACTTGCAGAACCTGAAATTTACACATAAAAACAAGCATTTAAAATGATATCGGACAATAAATCTAAATGTTTGACGCATGTTAAATGAGGTTATAATTGAACATATTTGATACGTGTGTCATTATAGGACGAGTTGTCCCACATCAACGCCAGACTCAACATGGGAATCCTGGGCTGTATGTATTTTTTGTTCCTTGTGTTGTCCTGAACTTTCCCTCAGTGGAACTAATAGCTTTTGAACTTTTGAATAAGATTTGAATGATTCAGTAAATATCAGTATGCAAGTTCACCCATCAAAACTTAAATATTCTCCTGATGGATTGATGCAATCAGYAGTTTTGATATCAGCCTGTCTGCGTTCATGTGTGTAGTGACATGGAAGCTGTTCAGTTGAGGAAACATCAACAAACCAAACATAATGCTTTAAAGCAAAGTTTTAGTATAAGCTAATGTTGTGTTCATTTGTTTGAGAAATAAAACTGTGTTTTAGTCCTGAAATGTTTTTTTTCATAGCACACTTGTTTGGCTAACCATTAGCCTAGCCTGGTCAAAGACTTTAGCCTCTTTYTCCATACTCTGTGCTGAGATATTAACAGTTAAAAACTATTTGTCAGAACATCACTTCAGACACTGTTTCTCTTAAACACTTTTAGTAATTCTGAGAACAAAGCAGGCGAAGTTGAGATGCATGAAATTCAGCATGAAAAACAAACTGAAGACAGCAAATGTCATKTTAACAAACGTAAACAGATATCAGTGTGCTCACTCAGTATTGGGACAAACAGGTTAACTGAAATTTKCTTCAGCACTGTTGTAAAGGGCAGTGTGGCAACTCTGTTCTTTTACTTCAAACCACACAAATGAGTACAAAGAAAACTTRTGGTAGGAGAGTTTGGGTACAAAGTGATGAGCGCCTGTTTTAAAATCACTTCAGCAAATGCAATCAAAGARAAATTGTTTAACAATTAATTTTCAGTTGAATATGAAATCCATCCTTCTTATCYGTTTGTCTGGATAAATGGGTTTGTGTTTCTGTGCTGTTTTCATTAAAGGTCTCCTGGCTGTGTGTATCATTGCCAGCTGCTAACCAAACAGATAATATCAGGTGTTAAAAAGATTCCTTTTTGTAAAAACAAAGTTTCTTCTTGCAGATCAGCACCATCTAAGCTTTTTTATGTATTTTGGTCATTTAGTGAGAAGATYTCATGACACCCACTGCTTCCATTATAAATCTGATTGGTTGATTAAAACGTCCATCTGAACTTAACCAGGGGTGTCACACTCATTTTCACCGAGGGCCACTTGAGCGTTATGGTGGCCCACGAAGGGCCACTTTTAATGAACTTTGACGTTTCATGTTTAACTTTGACTAAACAGTGTTTTAATATAAATACTGATAAGAACTGAGTGTCTGACTGACTAAATCTGAAATAAATACAGAAATATTATTAAAAGTAAAATTTGTAAAGTTTTACTCACTGATGAGTTTCTAGTGAGTAGCTGCATTATGGCAGGTTTAGTTATTAGTTGATGCTGACTTTAAAGCAGCTTATTTTCAGACGTTATTACTGAGCTATCCATCTAAACTGCTCAGTTAAGTAAACCCAACAGCTCAGAGGCAGGACAATTGTTATTATCTTTCACCTTTTTAATTTATTTTGTCGCCTTTAATCATAAATTTAAAGTTTACTATTGATATAAGAAACAATTTTCATGTTAACTAAAAATTTAAAATAAAATCTGGCGTGGGCCTTGAGTTTGACATGTGTGGGCTAGACGATTCTGAGACCCAGGYTAGACAAACAAAAAATTATAATTGGGGTTTATTTGTTTTTTTTTCCCTCAACACAAAATTACAGCAACAAGCAGAAAACACAAAAACCAACATGTCTTAGTCTTATGTTACAGAAAGCAAGCAAGCAAGAGAAGGACATTTGTTTGATTTGCAGGTCTCCTCAGGGYCTTCTCTGAACAACTGTCAAATAAAAATGTCTGTTTTTTCCTCTCGTTTGTGTTTCTCAGTTGCTTTCTGCCACCAGCAACTCAGAACTCRACTCTGTTTGTGTTGCAGCTTACGACCCGCAGCAGATCTTCAAGTGTAAGGGGACATTTGTGGGCCACCAGGGTCCTGTCTGGTGTCTGTGTGTGTACTCCACTGGAGACCTGCTCTTCTCTGGCTCCTCTGACAAGACCATTAAGGTACTCTGAGATAAGAAAGCCTTTTCTGTGGACGCAGCTGTGATTTTAGTTTAAACACAGTCTCCACATTCCATGAAATCATTTTAAATGGAAAGAAAGTAACACAAAAAGCWATATGTGTAGACGTTATGATCCCTACACATATATATAAATGTGTTTTTTTTTTTTTTTTACTTGCTGTCAGGTCTGGGACACCTGCACGACCTACAAGTGCCAGAAAACCCTGGAGGGTCATGACGGCATCGTGCTGGCTCTGTGTATCCAAGGGTAACGAGCTGCACACACAAAAACCACATGTTCTGTTCAGTGTTTTACGTCAGCTGGGAGAGCTGGTCCTCCCCCACAASCATAACGTTTTCTGTTATTGTTCCCACAGCAACAAGCTTTACAGCGGCTCTGCAGACTGCACCATCATCGTAAGTTCCTTCCTCCTCTTAGTTTCAGCAGGAGCACATCTGCTTAGTTTCAGGTCCGAGTTGTTGGCRTGAAGTAAAGTTTGGCGTTGTGCTGCGTAGGTTTGGGACATCCAGACTCTGCAGAAGGTCAACACCATCCGTGCCCATGACAACCCTGTGTGCACTCTGGTCTCCTCCCACAACATGCTGTTCAGCGGCTCCCTCAAGGCCATCAAGGTAGAGTGAGCTGTAAGAAGTCTTCTCTCACAGACACATGTCAGTGTCAGGTCGAAGCACAGGCATCGTTTTCATGTTGAAATCAGAGCGCGTACACAGGGACTTTCCTTTCTTACCCAACTCTTCGCTCCTCCTCCTCTTCCTCTTCCCTTTGTGACCTCATCAACCAGTACGTGCCTCAGCTCAGGTTTATATGCAGCTTTTTTTCCCCTTGAATCGTGTGTTAATTAGAGTTAAGCTTTTTTTCTGTTTATATTGACTTAAAGGGATCCATGATTAGTTGTAACATTAGACTTTATTTGATAAACATATAAAAGACTAAAAATACTGTAGGATGTTTAGTTTTTATAATTTTTAAACTAAAAATTTCAAAATATATTACACAGACGGGGCCATTTTATTTACGCACAAAGCATTCTGGGTAAATGATGACGTGGGTAGGTCCTCGGTGTGAGCGAGCTATATCCACCCTGAAGGTTAATCTTGGAAAATATCTGATGATTGTCTCTTTTAAATGAAACCAGAGAGCGTTGACAGAGAGGAGAAGGTAGAAATGACTCAGYCTGTAACTGAAAATATGGATGGAGGACCTCAGTTTAGCTTGTTTGTCGTGCTAGCGCCGAGCTAATACATATAAGGCAATATAGCRTCGGTGCTAGTAACTCCTCTGTGTTCAAACTATATATACAGTATTAGGATACGTTCACACAGCAGGCAAATGCAGAAATCCCTTTGTTGTTTTGCCCCATGTGACCCATATTTGATTTTTTTCCTGACAGTCTGAACGTGACAAATCTGATTTATTTCAAATCCARCCCAAGCCTTTTCAGTATGTGGTACTGAATCAAACACACATCTGATATTTTCCAAAGCGACCTCTGTCTGAACACTCTGTTTCATTTCATCTGACTTTACATCAGTGAGGTGGGGGGTGAGCAGATCGATCCATGTAATAAAGACATCAACCTCGAGTCCTATAATTTACATCTATAGCTCCACACGTCTTCAGCTTCAGAACAGAAGTCCAGTTYCTTCATCTTTGTTTTAATTTTCCATGTCTTGGATGACTGAGAATCCACAGAAACATGTTAGTAATGTTTGTGTCTGACCTTATCGATGCTAAAGTCACTGAATCGATACTTTGCTTCAATCCAAATCTGGTCAGAGGCAGGTGAAAATCTAAACAGTGAACTAAACATGCATGTCAAATAATTATTTAATCAGCTCTGACTGCACAACAGCTCCAGAATCGACATGCTAACATGTAGCATCCATGTTAAGCTAATATTTTAAACAGTGGGCTGAATGAGACGTCACATCTTCTGCACATGTGGGTCACATCAGGCCATGAAGAGTTCACACAGGAGTCAGATGGAAGTCGCATTTAAAATATAATGTGAATATTCACGCYGAAAACACTTTTTTTCCCTTCAGAATCAGAAYTGAGCATTAAGACCTGCAGTGTGAACGTAGCCTTACAGTTATCAGTAGCTTGGAGCAGATTCCTGGGTCTTGCCCAGTTGTGTCTCTTATTGGCTACTTCTTAACTTTGGACCAGGTTCCTYAAGAGTCTTTTATTAATGGATACCCTAAATCTGACCCAATCAGAAGCAGTGTAGAGAAGGGCTTTTCAACAAATTTAAAAGATAAAATATAATAAAACTTCTTCTGCAGGTATTGTGCAACACGAGTCATAACTTCCTGTTTTAGCCAATGTCCTGTAGTGAAAGATTTGTCTGTAGCTTATTTCAACTGAGTACCAGCAGGTTCATGAGAAGGAGAGGTACCATGTAAAAAGTGATTKTACGTTAAGAACGGAAATCTAGAAGTTCTGGTAGTGAGTCCCAGATGGGGAACCACACAATCGGACCTGTGACAGTGAACTGCAGAGGCCTGTGGTGTTTTGATGGGACCTCATGCTTGTGTTGGTAGGTGTGGGACATCGTGGGAACAGAACTCAAGCTGAAGAAGGAGCTGACGGGTCTGAATCACTGGGTCAGAGCTCTGGTGGCCTCCCAGAACCACCTGTACAGCGGCTCCTATCAGACCATCAAGGTATTTTGGGTGGGGGGCATTAACTATATGTGAAGCTGCATATATGTGAGTGTGTTTCTCCTGCTGGAGACACATTGATGGTGTAAAGGGGGAGGGATTGGTTCTGAAAAATATTTTGGTGGGCTTTGTGAGACCAGTGTTGTAGCAGGATGAATTGTTGGTAGGCATGGGACGAATACCGGTTTCAAAACCACTATAATTTTCTGTCATACCGTGCCTACGGAAGGACAGAACGGAAAGCGTTTTTTTTGTTTATTTTTCCTCCAGTCTGTGCCGCTGCAGACTTTCCCCCGCGACCCCTCACCCGCGCACTCCCGCAGCAGACTGCCTGTCGTCACTCGCAGCTCTGCAAGGGTTGTGTGGTGGCTGAAGAACAGAGGTCCCCAAACCTTTCCCCTGTCTAAAATAATAAAGACGGCTATATGAAAATACTTAGGATTCCATAAAGATGACAACAATGTGGACCGTGGAGGCAAMACATCTAACATGATCGCAGCTCCAGGTAAAGTTTATGCTAGCTTGAAATGAACGAGCTAACGTTAGCATCAGATTGTGAAACAYAYCACCGTGTTGYTGTTGTTAATGCACTGATCACAACTTGTCTGCAAAACTGTTTTGAGTTGTTGGATTGTGTATTTGATAAGTTTTATGTGAAAGGTGATAAAACTAAATGCCTCCTTTAGCCGAGCAGCTCGTTAGCTGAACGTGCGTTTCATAAACACACTTTCATAGTTGTGATTTCTTGTTTCTGTGTGCATATAATTATATAATCTTTACGTCAAAAACCCCTTTGTCATTTAAAACACGATGAAAACTTGATACATTGCTTCATTAAAAGACTTGTCGTGCAGTATACACTGATTTATTTAAACTAATAAAGCAACAGAAAAGCAGTTATCCTATTAGGTGTAAACTTTATCAGGATAATCTAATTGCATTAGGTGCTAAAAATCATAAGTACAGATGCACACRGGTAAATACAATTTCAGCAYAACACCTCTGAGATCYAAARACAGCTTCCAGAGATAAAGTTGAATATGATAAAAGAAAAGTTATTTTCTTTTTGTTTTTAAATACAAATTTCAAAACAAAATTATTGTCATATCACGAAACCGTGCTATTTTTGCCCACGGTTATCATACCATCATAATTTCATACCGTCCCATGCCTACTTGTTGGTGGTCATAATATTGTGGCTGATCAGTGTAACTCAGGTTAGGTTTAGGGTAGGGGGTCAGGGTTAGGCAGTAGAAATGATGTCAATGCAAAGTCCCCATGAGGACAGAAAAACAAGTGTGCGTGCTTGCGCGTGTGTGTGTGTGTGTGTGTGTGTGTGTGTGTGTGTGTGTGTGTGTGTGTGTGTGTGTGTGTGTGTGTG
>NW_013952455.1:315146-319509 GCF_001266775.1 Austrofundulus limnaeus | reverse complement strand
GTACGAGTACGAGTACGAGTACTTGATGCTGGTATCGGACCCGATTCCGATACTGGTATCGGGACACCTCTCCCCTAAACACCTCGGCTGCGCCTAGAAATTCTGTCCATGAAAGTAATGAACAGAATCGGTGACAAAGGGCAGCCTTGGCGGAGTCCAACTCTCACCGGGAACGAGCCCTTTCAACTGATGGAATAAAATTACAACATAGACTTTGGCATTATTGATGATGTAATGACTTTCATTTCCTGTAACTTTACCTGACATGACACTTTTCTCCAGTCACCCACAGTCCATGATTTTTAAACTTTTTTTCGCTCCCTTTAAGTTTGTTTTCTGTTTGATTGTTGACAATGTATTTTTTTTAATTTTTTTTACTTTTGTGTAAAGTACATTTCTTTTAAGCAATTTCTTAGTTTGATCACAAACGTTGAATCCACACTTTCTCTCCCTCTCCATCTTCTGCCACTTATCCAAAGTCGGGTTGTGGAGGCAGCTGGTCCAGGAGAAAAACTTAGACATCTTCTCCTCAGGGACACTTTCCTGCTCATCTTGGGAGAACCCAAGGCGCTCCCAAGCTAGAGAGGATAATCCCTCCAGCGAGTCCTGGGTCTTCTACAGGGCCTCCTACCAGTGGGACGTGCCCGGGTATCTCTAAAGAGAGGATCCAGGGAGCATCAGCTGAACCACTTCAACCAACTGCTTTTGATGCAAATGAGCAGCGGCTCTACTCTTAGTTCCCCACAGAACGCCTGGAGGAACACAGTCATAAGCCCTCTCCAGGTCCACAAAACACACGTAGACTGGCGTGGCAAACTCCCACGACTTTTAGCAATTCTAAGTGTATACATCTGGTCCAGTGTTCCACGACCAGGACAGAAGCCACACTGTTCCTCTTGTTTCTCATTTGTTCTGTTGTGTGTTTTCTGCTCTCCAGACATTTTGCTTTAAGTCTTCTATCTTGACGCTTTGATGTTTTTCTTGGTCAACCAGTATGCTTTCCCCCCTTTTACAGGCTTCCCATTTTCTTTCTACCTGCTCCAGATTTTAGACAACTGACAAGTACCAACCAACAACCTCTGCAACAATCAGTGACCATTTATCATCTTGAAGAAGTTTAATTTTTCTCTCCATTTCAAAGGACATCGCTTTGCATTGGAGCCACTGTTTATGTCAAATCTGCTTCGTGCAACTGCTCTCCAAAGAATGAACATGTAGTTTAAACTGAAAATTAATCAGCAGATTTATTCTGATGCAGGTGATTGTTTTAGAGCTGTCAAGTACAGCGATTGCCTATTGTTTTTCTAAGAATTGAGTGAATCCATTTTTCCCCTCTACTTAATCTAAAAATAGCAACTGACTGATTCCTTATGCCAGAAGGTTGGAATTTTTCAGAAAAATCAAACAAACAAAAAATAGTGAACTAGTTGAACTGTTCTGTGGGGTTCAGTGAGAAAGTTATGAAGCTCAGACTAACAGCAGCTCATATACTTTACATGTGCTTCTTTGAACGACCTCGGTTTATTTCTATACTGTTTAATCAGAACAGGTCCAGGAACAAAGTGGGTTTCTGACATTCTAAAACAAAATGTCTTTGAACTCATAGCTTTTTATGTGGATGTSGTTTTATAAAGTTTTTACTTTACCATTAGTTCTAACAAAGGGCAAACGTTTTAGGAATCTAGTTGGACTAAATCATCAGTCAGTCTCTCTTTTACATAAACACGCTTTTGCAGTCTAACAGCAAAAATGACTAATGCTCTGCACTTCTGATGGCTAAAGTCTGTAAGGTTTAAAACAGATAGGGTGAGAGACAGGCCAGATTTGTGCAGCGCTATGTGGTTTGTTAGGGGAAAAAAGGTTGTTCTGCTGTAATTACTAAAAACTCTGATGCAGTTAGTCTCTTTTTTTAAAACTATTTGTACAACTTAGCTTTACAATGGTCCTTCATTTAAGGCAAGGCAGCAGCATAAATAATACCAAGACATTTTTATTTTTAAAGGTACTCTAGTGATCAAAGATGGCCTCCTTAGCCAGATAAAACACAGTCTTTTATAAGTGCATTACCAACACTGAATATTGTGTAATAATCCTCACAAATTTATTTCTTTTGTTCCAAGTTTTTTAGCCAGATWAAAAAAAMCCCAGAAATCAACAAAAATTTTGATGCGAGCTTAAATAATTGAGTTTTAGCTTCATTTACACTTTTTTAAAAACTGAACAAAGGACACTGTTTGTATAGAACATTGATTTATTGAGAGCAGATGGCCATAAGATGCAGTCGCTGCAAGCACACCACTGTCCAGTCACTACAACACACACACACGCACACATCCACACACGCACACACACGCTCACACAGATTTCATATGTTCAATAGCAGAGCAACACAATCCTTCAAACACTCATAGTTACTGCAGAGCAGAGGAGACACCAGGCAGCTCTCTGCTCCGATAAGCAAAGATGAAAAATCAAATACAAAAAGCATTTTTTTTCTAAGAAAGATGTGAACAGCGCTCATCACTTTTACCATCTTTGTTTTATCCTTTGACCTCAGCCCTGACCCCACAAACGGTCTGTAAAGGAGCTTGAAAAAAAATGACCAAAATGTGACCAAAGGGCGGTGAAGAAAAAAATAAATGTTGCTTTGATTTAGAACTCGTAGCAAGTTGCACACAAGCTCACTGACGATGATGAAAACCTGTAAATTGTACCAAAACCTTTTTCAAAGTGCTATCCTGGGATGTCTTGTTGCTAGTTTTTATATTCATGAAATTTAAGAAAAAAAGAGAGAACTGCTCACTTCCATCAGCAAACAAATTCAGCATTTTAGCCTGAAGCCTCAGCGTGAAGGTCACCCTGGAGCAAAGCTAATAGGTTAGCAGTTCCAATTCTCTTCTTATAATAATAATATTTATATRTATTTACCTTCTTTGAAAATGGGCTTTTTTTTCTTTCTTGCTAAGAGCTAGATAAGATTGATCCTGGAGCTGAGCAAACATGAATGTGGTTTCATGTGTTTAGCTTAGTTTTGTGAAAATTATTGCACAACGTACGCGCTGCAGCTAATCCTAGATAATAGAGCAGAGAGTATCATTGTGTAAAACGTAAAATAAATAAGAATATTTACAAGACAGCATTGTGTTAAGGAGTGAATGTGGCTTGAAGCTGCACTTTGAATATACCACAGTGAATCACCTGGTTACACAAAGTAGTGTGGAAGATTATTACCACGTGTTCGGTCTGTATCACCATCTATTGGACATTGGGGAGATGCAGGTTCAGAGATTTGATTTTTGGGTTAGTTTACAAATTTGTGATTCATCAAATGTCTTCACCCAAAGCATGCCTTGTTGAAAAGTGTATATTTTGCTCAGCCCACATTGAGTTTGACTTGGTCTTAAAGTCAAATGGGAAGTAGGAATTGTCTGGGAGAACAGAATGTACAAGCCTTCATTAGGACACGGACTGGACCCTGACTCAGGTTTAGACACGAGCTAAAATGGACATCAATGAGATTGGTGTCATACTGAATTTTTGTTTGGCTCCCTTCACAGTGGATGACAACCCTGTAAGAATGTAAAAACTCAGCTGAACATTGGTGGTTTTTAGTAGTCTTGGTGAGGTCTTCAGTTGTCTGTTGCAGTGGACCCACAATAGAGCAGACAGGTTGTAGACAATTTGAGGAAGGATACAACTTCCACAGCAAGGTTGTAATGGTTTATTATTGTGGTGGCAGCATATCAGGATCTTGCCATGGCTAGTGTCACCAACTTCTTATTAAAAAATGCTATTGGCTGTCCTAAGAGTAGTTAGAAGTCACTAAATTATGTTTTTACCTATTTCACATTTGCAGTACCTATTATAATTGGCCATAGGCATGTAATGATAAACTGTCGCATGCTGTAGGAAAAAGAAATAACATTATGGGAGAAACAAAGAGTGAGATAATAAACACATTTGAATATGTTATGAATTACAAACTAATGTTCTACAGCCAGTACTTCTTCTTGGTAATGTTACACTTGAAATCCTCCTCATTTATCCAGGCTTTTGGTTCAGCTTAAATGAATCTAGAGGCACATAAGCCATGTTTCCACCAACATTTATGCACATTTTGAAGTATCGCCAAATCTAAGACCATGATCTTTAACCAGAAAAAGGTAGAGTGCYTCCTTCAGTTTGGAGAAGAGGTCCTGCCCCAAATAGAGGAGTTGAAGTATCTCTGGGTCCTGTTCACGAATGACAGAAGAATGGAGCGGGACATGGATAGGTAAATCGGTGCTCTCGATTTACTGGTTGGTCTACGTTCCTACCCTCATCTATGGCCACGAGCTTTGGGTAGTGACCAAAAGAACAAGAT
>NW_013952455.1:312230-315052 GCF_001266775.1 Austrofundulus limnaeus | reverse complement strand
GTGTGTGTGTGTGTGTGTGTGTGTGTGTGTGTGTGTGTGTGTGTGTGTGTGTGTGATAATGGAACCTGAAGTTTGCTGCTATACCTTGTCAGATAGCAGAGTTTTTGAAGCCCTCTTTCTAGACTTGCAGCTCTGACTGCTTTGTGCTGACCTTCACAAGGGTTTTTTGGAGACACTGAGTAAAATCTTTCCTAGTATTCTAAACCTTTGCTCCCAAAGAGCTCTTAATTTAATTACATCCTTTCATCTTTTACTAAAACATTTACAAACTTTACCTGCTGCACCCTCACTACAGTCTCCTTCTGGTTTATTCCATATTGCGAAGGCTCTTGAGTGTGTGTGTGTTGGTGTGCAAGCCAGCTGCGTGGGTCATTGTGCTTCTCCCGTGTGCGGGTGGGCCTGTGTGTGCATATTTCAGGGGATGAAGATGACGTGACGGAGATGCGGCCAAGACGAGAAGCTGAAATCTCATCCCTCCTGTCGACAAACACATCTGCTGTACTGTTTCTGCTGTTCACCCTCTTACACACACTCACACACACACACAGACACACAAGCAGACGTGCACACCTTTTAGGAGTCGAATAGTTTCAATTTGGTCACGGATAAAAATGTTCCACCAAGTCATTTACATCGTCACAACACCAGAGGTCACCATTCCACACAGAACCAAGACATCGAACCAAAGAGCTAGAGATTCATATTTATCGGTATATATCATATATTACTGTGCTAATGCAGGACTTTTTCAGTAGATATAAACTCTCCATGCTTAGAATGTACACATACCATACTATGATTCATTACACAGTTGGYTTTTTAAATTTGAATTAGTATTTGTTCACTTCAGGAGTCCGGGTGGGAGTTCATTTAAAAGACTCGTGTTTCGGCTGCAGGCTCCTCCGCTTTCAAACATTTCTTGTGTGTTTTCAAATCTTTTTTTCCGCATAAATTATGTTTTTATTTTTTGTATCTCTCTTTAAGTGCTTCTCTCTTTATCCATCCTTCGTTCTTGTTCGTTCTCTCTTCCACGTCTCTGTCCGAGGCGTACGCCGTCGCCCCGTCATCGTTTTTTTGCTGTTTTTTTTTCTCTCTCTTTGATGAGCGACAGGAGATGAGAGGAAGAAGGCAAGAATCGAGTTTGGTCTGAAAAATGAGCCGAGCACGTCAGAGAGAGGTGGAGGAAGAGAAGGAGCGAGAGKTCGAGGGACGGGGAGGCACGCTGCCCACTGTGCCGTCTGATTCAGCCGTGATGCTGAGCTGCGGCAGAAACACGCTGACGGCTTTGAGCAGTTACTCCAACATGGCGTCCAGCTGGTCGGCCAGGTCGTCGAACATGCTGCCGATGTCGTCGAGGATGCTCACYGTGGTCTTCTGCTCAGCCACGGAGCTGGAGGCACACACGCAGACACAAGCACAAGGTGTTAGTGTTGTAACGAGAAAAGTTACAAGTTCAAGATTTGTAAAAAAGGATTTTCCTGAAAGAAGCGAATCGCACAAATCTGCTCGGCCCAAGTCCTGCTGCTATACATCCACGTGAATTCACATCATTTTAAAACCACAGTTTCTGCTGTTTTGCATCTTCAGTGAATTTGTGTTGGTGTCAAACATAAAAAGTTTCAAAAAGACAAAACAAAAAACACACATGGACGCCTATCGCTCTCATTCCCACGATCAATTTATGGCCTAAATGAAGATCATTATTGCTACAGCTGTATCTCTTCTTTATTATTGATACTTATAGCTCTACAACACAATCTGTGCCCTCATTGACCCATTCACACACACAGCACTTTACTACAGCTCTGGGTTCAGTGTCCTGCCCACAGGCACTTCGACAYGGGACTGAACAGTGGTGGAATCGAACCTCCAGCTCTCTCATTGGAGGGCGACTCCCCTAACCGCTCAGCCACAAAGCCAGGAAAAAAGCTTTTAGAACGATCTTACACATTTCCTCAGTAGAAATGTTGTTGATGCGGACATTGTTGCCATCTAGTGGCACAKAATGGGYGTTTTAGTTAAAAACCTGGAYGAAGAAAATATCATTTTAAAAGTATTCTGGCGTRATGTAGATGGGCTTATAATTTCACATTTTAATTTCTAAATGGTTCACAGCTGATGTTCCAGATCTTTTGCTGACACAGGCAGCATGAATTCATATAAACACTCACTTGGGCTGAATCTTTTGATTTTGTGGTTTTCAAATGGTGGAATAGTAGTGTTTAGGATATTTACAATTCTTCTAGCAGTACTCAGAGGAMGTTTTGCTATTTACAAGTTAAACTATAAGCTAATATACTAGCATAAGGTAATCTGTGATGTAAAGCTAGCCTTAAACAAATAAATGAGTTCAAACAAATTGTGATCTTGGCTTCAAATGGAAATACTTCAGCTGGACTTAGTATACAGGGTTTGGTCAGTGTGCTTGTCTATTTCAAATATGACTTTAATTTGGTAAGTTTAGTATTTTCTAAGATGATGTTTAATAAAAGGTTTAGATGATTCAGCTCGTGTAAAAACTAATCATACAGGTTGTACTCATTTGAGATGAATAAATCTTATACAAATAAATTGTGTGTACTTGGTTTTGCTACAGAGTGACTGTAGACTTTTTTGCAGTTCTACTGCGTTTCACTAGTTAGGTTTCAAGGTATRATGTTGGTTAAGGTTAGAGTTGGGAATACACTAGTAATGGTTAGGTTTAGGGAAAATGTCTGGGTTAGGTATAAATGCTGTTTAAAACATGAATGGAAGTCAATACAAGGTCCTCAGTTGGCTGGAAGTACAAAGATGTGTGTGTGTGTGTGTGTGTGTGTGTGTGT
>NW_013952455.1:304402-312220 GCF_001266775.1 Austrofundulus limnaeus | reverse complement strand
TGTGTGTGTGTGTGTGTGTGTGTTTCATACTCCTCATGTCGAAGAATCTTATCCTCGACTGCCTGCAGAGCTGCAGCCAGCGACGCGCTCGTCTCCTCCAACTTCTGATGCACCAAAGAGTTCACGTTAAAGTCGGCTGTTGCAGAGACTTGTGGTGTGACTCCTCCCCCTGTAATCCCACTGTCCACTGACACGCCCCCGATGGAAGAGCGGGGAGGCTTGACAGGCGGCGGGGTTGGACTGGGAGTGGCAGGAGTCTGGGGCGTCTGGGGAGTCTGCGGCGTAGTTGGGGTTTGCGGTGTTTGGGGGCTTTGCGGGGAYGGGCTTGTCGCCTTTGCGTTTGGAGTGTTGGGCGTGTTGGACGGCAGGAAGGAGATCGGTGAGCTGCTCTGTCGGGCCACTGCTGAGGGCTGCTTGGCAGGAACAGARGCCGAGGTCGGGGAGGAGGGGCTGGTCATAGAGTGAATTAGCTTAGCCGGTTTGGGTGCTGTGGGTGGGGGAGCTGGTTTAGGTGAGACRGGCGGAGGGATCTTCTTTCCTTCCACTGCACAGAACAAGAAAATAACAAAAACTGCATCACCAGAAGCAAAGCTTACGGTGAGCACTGTGCTTCCTTAAAATAAASACATGACAAACACAAGTGTAAAAAACATAAAAAGACTAAAGGCATGGAAATAATGAGTATTACTGTCACCTTTCATTGCCAGACTGGAGTTATAACCATTTTGGTAAAACCTTAAAAGAAAGTTTTTGTTCGATCTCGTGCAATATTGTGAAATCACTATAAAATTAACTGCATTTTTTGTKTTTTCTACAGTGACTTGGCTGTGGGAGCCATTTAGAAATTGGGTTGGCTTCAAAATTACCGGTAATCAGTTGTACATGTACATTCATTACTTACTGAGAACTATGGGTTATTGATATTTTTCAAACAGACAGACAAGGTTGTCTCCAATAGTTAATTATTAAGTTTTAAACAGAGACGTGGAGCAATCTGGTAGCTCTCAACTTATGTGTTTGGGTTGAGTTTCAGTAAAAAACATTTCAGATTTGAACTCAAGTTTCTGTAAACTTGTTGGAGTTGTAGCCAGTCTTGTGCATCAGAAGACTGTGGTGTCCCTTTTGAATCAGGTTGATCTCYAAAACAACGTAGAAAACTTAAGTATTTGCATTCAGTTAAGTTTTGTCTTTGTTACTGCAGTACAACGTTTTTGTTTTAGGGACCTTGAAACAACAAAATCACACTTGGTCTTCTCAGGCTGCTGGGGGCGCCTTCATAGTCCTTAAAACCATTTGAGTTAGTTTACCTTTGTTTAGTTTTGTTCTGGTGTTAACTGTGGCCATTCTAGTCCTTATGGCTTCACTTATCAATTTTCCTTTTAGCTCCAGCTTCAGAGTAAATCGTTACTTGGCTCAATAATTTTGATTTACAGTATATAAGATTATGTGACTGGTACGCAAATGTAYATCAAGCCGAGCAAGTCATATACATTTCTAGCACTCACACCGAAACTGCATCTAGTGGAGTAAAAGCAACCATGTACGTTCTTGTAATCACCCCAGACTAAATTTAGAACCGATACCGTTATCATGTACAGCTGCTCATAGAAAATAAAAAGTCCACGTGCTTTATTTGCACTAAGAAATGCAAGCAAAGTCACAAATAAAATGTGTTTTTTTACAGACTGTCTTTTTATATAATTACTGTATGTAATAATTACTGAAAATATGTGTATATACAGTATAAACATATATGTATATTTGAGGCTACACTGCCAACCCCTAACCAACATACTATATTACACTGTGAGTACCTGGACTTCCAGGTGTGCCAGGGCCCGGCAGCGGGATTCTCTTATTGGGGACAGCCTGTGGGGGTGTCTGGGATCCTCCTTGTCTTTTTATCTGTGCCACAACAGGCTTCGGGGAGACTGGAGGTTTTGGTTTTCTCATGGGACCCCCATCACTTGCAGCTGGAGCTCCCTGGTCCACACTGTCCCTGCGGGTAGAGGCAGTCACTTGGGGCTGGTGCTGGGGTTGTGGCTGCTCTGTCACTCCTGCATCAGACCCCGGGCGACGTTTCACGGTGGCTGTGCCGTTCTGGTAGGGGACTGGCTGCGTAGTGTTGGGCTGCCCGTTGTTCAAAGGCTCTCCGTTAGCAGCAGCCAGCTCTGCGTATCCCTCTGGTTCCTTGTCGCGACTCTTGGGTCGCCGTTTGACTGTGGACGACTCCTGGAGGGTGAAGTCCGAGCCATTGGGGTGGGACTTCGAAATGCGGGCTCGTCGTTTCAGGACTGCTGTAGGTTCAGCCATTTCCTCCTGGGTGTAACCGGTGTCTCCCTGGGGAGCGTCGCCGTCACCCTGCAGACAGACACAAAATACACACTAACGCAAAGTTCATACATTCATGATAAAAGGTCATTGTTGCACAAACAGTCAAAACAGTGACATAGATAAATGGAAGCAACAAATAAAGCTTAATAGGCGCAAMAGCTTCACTATGGGTTTGCCATACATTAAAGCACATTTAACTTTAGCACATTACATACACATATAAGATTCAGCTGTGGTCAGAAGTTTACAATACACTCATCATGGCCATAAATGTCATATTAATTTGGRGCTTTTGATTATATATTTGATCTGTTGTCCTGATGCATCTCAGTAATCCAGGTAGAAAAAAAATAAGTAGGTCCTCTAGATGAGTTCTTCTTTAATGAAACGTTTTGTTTCTCCTCTGAGAGATTTCTTCAGTCTGAGGAGTTTCAGGTGAACTCAGCCTTTTAAGCACTGCCTCCACATGGACAAATAGGTTGGTCACATGCAGAAGAGGACCATCAGCCAAACAATAGGTCGTTAGTGCCTTGATTGGCTCTATAGAGGGTTGTGTGCCTGGAGAAATAAAACAGCCRTTGGTCAAAAGAATGAGCCAGCACAGATGAACAACATCATCAGGCCAGGACTCTGCAGTTTACACTCATCTACAGGCCAGTGGTCACTCTTTCAGGGATGAAGATGTTCTCATCCTTGATAGAGGAACGYTGGTTTGAGAGTGGAGTAATGGAAGCCATCTTAGTGAAGAAAAACCATTCACCATTAAACAGAGGTGGAGGCCTTCATGTCCAGTTGTCCTCCTCCTACAATGCTGTTATTGCAAGTATGACTCAGCCCCCTGTGAGCAAAATGTGCGATCAGGGCCCCAACGACAGTCAGGTGATGGGACACATGACCCTCTATGAACAATAGAGCCAATCAAGGCACTAATTGTTTGACTGATGGTCCTCTTCTGCATGTGACCAACCTGTTTGTCCATGTGGAGGCAGTGCTTATAAGTCTGAGTTCACATGCAACTCATCAGACTGAAGAAGTCTCTCAGAGGAGAGACAAAATGTTTCACTAAAGAAGAACCCGTYCAGAGGACCTACTTATCTTTCTTTTATTTGGTCTGTTGTTTTTCCAGAGGGGAATGACTAAACAATACACAACTTTAATGCACATAGGAAAATAGTTATAATTTTCAGGAACGATACAGAAGCCATCAAGTCTGAGCCTGCCATAGATTGGAAACTACTGGAAACTACTGTCACTGTTCACAGTGAAGYCAGTTTTCTTTTTCTCCATGAACCTCTGAGTGGGTACCAAGAACAAAGCCACGGCTCCAAAAATGACACCTTCAAGTTTGACTGAAATTTGTAGCTGCGCAATTGGTCAAACCAACTACCTTCTGGAAGATGTTTTATAGTCAGACAGATTGAGCTATTTGGCCACAAATGCAAAAAATGTGTTTGTAGGAATCATGGTGAGATTTTCAAAAATAAGAACAAATCAGCCATGACGGTGGTGGCATCATGCTGTGGTATTGTTCTTCAACTTCACCATTGTCATTGAAATATGAACACAATTGGTTGTTCTGATCTTAAACACACAACAGAATTGGCTTTTGATTAGATAAAACAGACCAATAACAAGCTTCTAGATCAGCCTTCCCAAAGCGCCAAGAATGTGGGCACAGCTCCTGCTTTGGTTACACAGGGACTGGATCGCCACCCACTCTATACTCTTGCAGCACCTCCCACAGAATGACTTGGGGAACACAGTCATAAACCTTCTCCAGGTCCACAAAATACTTGTAGACTAGARAGGCAAACTCCCACGACCCCCTTAGCTACTCCGTATTGGTAAAGATCTGGTCCACTGTTCCACGACCAGGATGGTTCGAGKTTCAATGATCGATCGGAGCCTGCCTCCCAACAACCTGAAGTAAACTTTCCAGGGAAGGGTGAGAAGTGTGATCCCACAATAGTTAGAACACACTCTTGCACACAATTCTGGTTTTAAAAAAATGTTTTGTTGTACATTGTAAAATTATTCAACCTAAATCAATAAAAGCCCCAAGCTACAATGAGTCATGCTCATGATGAGTGAATGGAAACTTTTGACTGTGACTGTACCAACAGTATATAGGATAGATTGACAGATATATGGACAAACATTGATATATACAAATATATAGATAGTTACCTGTCCTTGTCCTTCTCCTCGACCCTGACGACGGATGGTAAGACTTCCCTCTTCTGCAAACGGAAGGTTCTCTGATGAGCTGCCGCTGCCTCCCGAGTTGGGGAGAGGGGAGGATGGTGGGTGAGGTGAAGGGGAGTTTACAAGGGGAGGGGAAGATTCGAGCTGGTCAGACAATGGGACATAGTCAGGCTGCTCACGCCTGGCTGCCTCCACCAGCTCGGTTAGGGGGCCACTGATGGTCCGCCGTCGGTTCACCACCTCTCCATCCAAACCAATGGCATCACGTGTTTTTCCMACCTAAAGAGCACAAAAGGAGTTTTCCATATTTTCTTTATGTAACACCTCTATTACAGAACTACAAGACAGGTACTGTRGATGTATAAATGGTACCTGCAAGAAGTTCTTCTGCAGTGCCATGCCTTTGGCTCCACCCCCTATAGAAGACATCTCTAACATGGCGGCTATGCTCCGCACACTACCCACACTGTTTGTCTCCACAGCAGCTGCCTCCACAGACATCCCCAGGTCACTAGCTCGCCTCTGTTGGTGGTAGGGCACATCCAGCATGCCCCCCGTGGTGGTGAGCATCTGCTGCTGTGTGTTGGTCTCTGTCAGGTTGGAGTTGGAGCTGGAGATAGCAGAGCTGGAGCGCTTGGGCGGTGGCGGCGGTGGACCTTTTTTCTTCTGACGCAGAGCAAGGGACTGGGTGTGGCTGCGGCTGGCCGTCTTTTCCTGGTTGCGGACGGAGTGGCTTCGGCTCACACGGGCCGCCACTGTGGCGTACTTGACTCCCTCTGCTCTCACAACAGTGGTAGGCTGACACACTGCTACCTCTACTTCTCTTTCTGCTCCACCCTCTCCACCTCCTCCTTCTCCACCTGCTCTCTCATCACACTCCCCATCTGAGACGGCGTATCGGTTGAGGCTGTGGGTATGCTTCTTCTTGAGAGCGGATGGGTCTGCWCCTTCTACCTCAACCAGTTCAGACTCAGGGGGCAGACAGAGGTGTGGAACCTGCTGCTGGTTCTCCCTGACCTCCATCACTGGCGTTTGCGGATGGTGCGTCTGATGTTGCAGCTGAGCTTGAGGTTGGTGCTGCTGCTGCTGCTGCTGCTGTTGGGGCAGCTGACATGGAGCTCCACGCTGGGTTGGAGACTGAGAGGGATGTGAGTGGGGTGACTGAGGTTGCTCTCCCTGAATTAGCTGAGGAGACGACCTGGGTTTAGCCTGAGGGGAAGCTGTGCTCTGAGCGGAGGAGGTGGAGGAGGAAGACRAAGTCCTGGTCTTGGTAGGTGTATGAGGAGGTGTGTAGGGAGGTGCGGGCTGGGAGTGGGAGTGACGGTGTTTGCCTTGGGAGGACATACTGCCTCTGTGGGATGAGCTGCTTCCCTGGCTGCTCTGCTGCCTCACAGTCCGTGCCTCCTTCTTCGGCGGCCCTCCACCTCCTGTCGTCGCCTCGTCATAGTCTCTGCTCAGGGTTCGACTTCGCTGAGCTTTGACCTCCTGGCCTGACTGGGTCATGGCACTTTGAAGCTCAGTGCTCAACTCACTGTCCTGGAAGKTGATCACCTTTGGAGATATGACCCCTGAAAGTAGAATAAGGTTTGCATTTGGCACTAAGAGTTACCTTTTAAGTCAAGTTTTTGTTGCTCCTATTCAATGTGCTCTAAATTAAAAATAGTAAAAATAAACTAAGACAAAAAGGCTAACTCGTGGACACAATTTAAATGATCAAAACCTTAAAAACCCTTGGAATAAATGTAAACAGAGAAGAAGTTTGACCCCGACTTAGTAAAAAATTAAACCAAACCAGTTTCCCTTCAAAGTCAATCTTTATGCACAGACTCCCAGTATCAGGGAGATGCACAATGATTCCATCTTTGCATTAAATGATGGGCTGAAGCATTTTAGRCCAACTGTAGTCACAAAAGGTCCTGGATAACAGCAAAATACAGGAAATAACAGTTGACCTGTTGGGACATCCTTAACTTTTCAAAAACCCAAATTACAGAAAGATATTTACAGAATATTTTGAAACACTTAGTTTACCAGTTTCCAAAATTTATGGTTCATGGTTGTTTGTTACCTAATATGAAAATAGTTTTWATATYGATTCAAGAGTTTTATTGTCATATGCCCAGCATACAAGCAGTTATACTGTGCAATGAAAATCAATGGTAAACTTTAAATTTATGATTAAATTTGTGGACTTGGAGGAGGCATTCGACTGTGTCCCTCTGGGACTCCTGTGGGGGGTACCAGGCCCTTTGATATGGGCTGTTAGGTCCCTGTACAACCGGTGCCAGAGTTTGGTCCACATTGCCGGTAGTAAGTTGGACTCGTTTCTAGTGAGAGTTGGACTCCACCAAGGCTGCCCTTTGTCACAGATTCTGTTCATAACTTTTATGGACAGAATTTCTAGGTGCAGTCAAGGTGTTGAGGGGATCATTTTTGGTGACCTTGGGCTCACGTTTCTGCTTTTTGCGGATGATGTGGTCCTATTGGCTTCATCAGATCGTGATCTCCAGCTCTTACTGGAGCGGTTCGCAGCAGAGTGTGAAGCGGCCGGGATGAGGATCGTGCCTCCAAATCCAAGACCATGGTCTTGAGCTGGAAAAGGGTAGGCTGCCTTCTCCGGGTCGGGGAGGAGGTCCTTCCCCAAGTGGAGGAGTTTAAGTATCTCGAGGTCTTGTTCACGAATGAGGGAAGAATGGAGCGGGAGATCGACAGGCGGATTGGTGCTGCGTCTGCAGTGATGCGGGCGCTGTATTGGTCTGTCGTGGTGAAGCGAGAGCTGAGCCAAAAGGCGACGCTCTCGGTTTACCGGTCGGCCTACGTTCCTACCCTCATCTATGGTCACGAACTTTGGGTAGTGACCGAAAGAACGAGATCGCGGATACAAGTAGCCAAAATGTTTCCTTCGCAGGGTGTCTGGGCTCTCTTTTAGAGATAGGGTGAGAAGCTCAGTCATCCAGGAGGGACTCAGAGTAGAGCCGCTGCTCCTCCACATCGAGAGGAGCCAGTTGAGGTGGTTCATCTGGTTAGGATGCCTCCTGGACGCCTCCCTGGTGAGGTGTTCCAGGCACATTCCACTGGGAGGAAGCCCAGAGGAAGACCCAGGATACGCTGGAGGGTCTATGTTTCTCAGCTGGCCTGGGAACACTTTGAGATTCCCCCAGAGGAGCTGGCCCACGTGGCTGGGGAGAGGGAAGTCTGGGTCTCTCTGCTTAGGCTGCTGCCCCCGCGACCCTACCCCGGATACGTGGCAGAAAACGGATAGACGGATGGAGAAAAATA
>NW_013952455.1:296170-304382 GCF_001266775.1 Austrofundulus limnaeus | reverse complement strand
GTAAAATTCTCTTACTTTTAATAATATTTCTGTATTATTTATTTAACATTTAGTCAGTTGTACACTTAGTACTTTTCAGTGTTATAAGAGGCTGTGTTAAAACACTATTTAGTCAAAGTTAAACATGAAACATCTAAATTAATTACAACTGGCCCTTTGAGGGCCACCATAATGCTCATGTGGCCCTCAGTGAAAATGAGTTTGACACCCCTACTGTAGAGCACCTTCATGTGTTTTTAATGGTCTTATAAAAAGATTACCATTTCTCAATATTTAAGAAATGAAAACATTTACAGTACAGTGTCTCGGGGGGAAAGCAGTTCACCACCAACACTGGTGGGGATGGTGCGCTGCTGACCTCAACTCGGGACGTTGTGAGTCAGTGGGCAGAATACTTCAAAGACCTCCTCAATCCTATCGACATGTCTTCCCATGAGGAAGCAGAGCCTGAGGACCTTGGGTTGGACTCTCCAATCTCTGGTGCCGAGGTCACCGAGGTGGTTAAAAAGCTCCTCGGTGGCAGGGCGCCAGGGGTGGATGAGATTCGCCCGGAATTCCTTAAGGCTCTGGATGTTGTGGGGTTGCGTTGGTTGACGCGACTCTACAATATCGCGTGGACATTGGAGGCAGTTCCTCTGGATTGGCAGACTGGGGTGGTGGTCCCCGTATTTAAAAAGGGGGCTGCAGAGGGTGTTCCAACTATAAGGGGATCACACTTCTGAGCCTCCCTGGTAAGGTCTGTTCAGGGGTCCTGGAGAGAAGGGTCCATCGGTGTGTCGAATCTCGCATTCAGGAAGAGCAGTGTGGTTTTCGTCCTGGTCATGGAACAGCGGACCAGCTCTACACCCTCAGAGTTCATTCAAGCAGTCTACATGTGTTTTGTGGACTTGGAGAAGGTATTCGACTGTGTCCCTCTGGGACTCCTGTGGGGGGTACCAGGCCCTTTGATACGGGCTGTCAGGTCCCTGTACGACTGGTGCCAGAGTTTGGTCCACATTGCCGGTAGTAAGTTGGACTCATTTCTAGTGGGAGTTGGACTCCACCAAGGCTGCCCTTTGTCACAGATTCTGTTCATAACTTTTATGGACAGAATTTCTAGGTGCAGCCAAGGTGTTGAGGGGATCATTTTTGGTGACCTTGGGCTCACGTTTCTGCTTTTTGCGGATGATGTGGTCCTATTGGCTTCACCAGATCGTGATCTCCAGCTCTCACTGGAGCGGTTCGCAGCCGAGTGTGAAGCGGCCGGGATGAGGATCAGTGCCTCCAAATCCGAGACCATGGTCTTGAGCTGGAAAAGGGTAGGCTGCCTCCTCCGGGTCGGGGAGGAGGTTCTTCCCCAAGTGGAGGAGTTTAAGTATCTCGGGTTCTTGTTCACGAATGAGGGAAGAATGGAGCGGGAGATCGACAGGCGGATTGGTGCTGCATCTGCAGTGATGCGGGCGCTGTACCGGTCTGTCGTGGTGAAGCGAGAGCTGAGCCAAAAGGCAAAGCTCTCGGTTTACCGGTCGGTCTACGTTCCCACCCTCATCTATGGTCACGAACTTTGGGTAGTGACCGAAAGAACGAGATCGCGGATACAAGTGGCCAAAATGTTTCCTTCGCAAGGTGTCTGGGCTCTCCTTTAGAGATAGGGTGAGAAGCTCAGTCATCCAGGAGGGACTCAGAGTAGAGCCGCTGCTCCTCCACGTCGAGAGGAGCCAGTTGAGGTGGTTCATCTGGTTAGGATGCCTCCTGGACGCCTCCCTGGTGAGGTGTTCCAGGCACATCCCACTGGGAGGAGGCCCAGAGGAAGACCCAGGATATGCTGGAGGGACTATGTTTCTCAGCTGGCCTGGGAACACCTTGGGATTCCCCCGGACGAGCTGGCCCAAGTGGCTGTGGAGAGGGAAGTCTGGGTCTCTCTGCTTAGGCTGCTGCCCCCGTGACCCTACCCCGGATAAGTGGCAGAAAACGGATAGACGGATGGAGAAAAATATTGCTTAAAGATTCTAACTTTGATTTAATCTTTCTCGAAATTTCAGAAATCTAAGCATTTTCTGCAAAATTTTGAAATGTGATGTAACATTTCTTCCATATTGAGTCTGAAGGAGAACATAAAGAGAAAAACGATTCACTCAAGCATTGAACCATAAAGAACTTAAGACAGAAACTGAAGATGACGCCCAGGCTAACTGAAAAACTCAGACCTAAGCCATTTTAGATCATAACAGCCTTTAGAGAATTAAAGCTCTGAGCAAAAGCATTTGACCACTAGGACAGCTCWTTATACATAGTAGTTAAAGCTTATCGGGAGTTATATTAGCTCACCATCTGGGGGTGGGCTGTCCATTGACATGACTTCCTGCTGCTGAGTGATTGGCGGCGGCCTTTTTCGTAGGGAGCCCCGCCCATCAGTACYGCGCTGCATTTCAGCCAGACGCTTCACTGCCAGCATCAGCTTCTTCTGGTGACCTTCAACAGTGGAATATTAGAGTTCCGCTTGATTAATCAAAATACACTTGACATCACATGGTAACATCAAAACATAGCAAAAAATATTCACCATAATGTCAGCATTAGTGACAATAGTATCATGTTTGAATGGATATTTTACCAAGTTTGGTGATGCCTATTTCCTGTAGGTCTTCCCAGGTGATGTCTGTGATAAAGTCGATGTTTTCATAGCCGTTCTGCACCAGTACTTGGTGGTACTGGCTTAGACCAATAGCAGTCAACCACTCTCCGAGGCTGTTCTGTAGAAACACCAGAAAGATGGCTGCTCATTAAGTTCAACAATGGAATTTTCTTTTTAAATTTTATTTATTTAAACCTTTATTTAGCCAGGTAGATCCCATTAAGATTAAAATCTCCCTTTCAAAATAGACCTGGTTGTTAATGGCAGCAGCGATTAATAATTTCCAATCCTACCCTAATTATCAGAACATAATTAAAATACATAAGTGGCAGAAGTAAAAAAAGAAAAATAAGTCAATTACTCATCTATAAAGCTGACAACTATCAAYATCAGTTAAAACGTTTACAAACACGTCTTTTACGAATTCATTAAGAATGGCCTTAAAAACATTCAAAGAGACCAATTCCTTCAATTTCAAGTCTTTCTGCAGTTGATTCTAGTCTGAGGGAGACAAAATTTAAAATGAAATATTTTTTCCCATAATCTGTACAAACCTTCGGTGCAGTTTTTAAAAGTAAATCATCAGAGTGCAACCATGTAGGATAGGAGATAAGGAGAATTAACCATTTGTAGTTTTGTTTTTCARATGATCTAAATCAGAGGTGCCCAAAGTGGGGCCCGCGGGCCAAAATTGGCCTGCCAAGCCATTTGTTTTGGCCCAACAGCAGTTGTCCTGGTTATTAGAAAAAAGACATTTAGATTAGATTTAAGCTTATATCTAGATTTGCACACCTTATAAGACTACTTATACTAAAATTTTAAATGTGAAAAGTCCCATGAGCCTTTGCTGCCTGAGGATACGTTGAATTTTCTCCATGTCCATGGGCTGAAAAGTAAAAAAATGTGGGCAACCACACTGGCTGCTAACTTAATCCTAAAAAATAAAACRACTTTACTTTGCATTTCATATATTATTGCATTTGGCCCGTGGCCCTCAGACTGATTTGAATTTTGGCCCTTTCAGGGAAAATGTTTTTTAATTTTGGCCCTCTCARGAAAAATGTTTGGGCACCACTGATCTAAATAAATGAAAACTAATATGTTGGCAACATTTCTTATCAGACTTTTTAAAAATTTTCAGTGCTATATAACCGTAATTATGTATGTAATTTCTGAGTTGACTTGAGTACCATGATTAGGCCTGTCACAATAATAAATGTAGCTTTGCAATAAATTGTCTAAAAAAATGTGATAAACGATGACATTGTTTGTAAAAATGTTTAAACTAATATAATGATACCCCCACCACACAYACAAACTGAATTATGAAACWYASAGAAGTTTACGAGATTTATGTAGGWAAAAAAAGTTACGGACTGACCTAGACTGGAGATTGGGAAAATAATACACAACAACAGCTACTGAAGCTTCCTCTGGCTTCATAAAAGACTTTTGGTCACCCACACATTGCTTACAAAGTTTACAGAAGTTTCCAAAATTTACATAGTGTAAAAAAATAATAAACTTTTAGCGAACCCAAGGTTTGGCATGGCACCCTGAGGGCATCCCGAGGCGTTGCCAGCTGAAAGGAGGCTTCTGAAATCCAAAGACTCCCTTATAGCTTAATTAATGACTGTAGCTCTCATGCTACACAGGTTACAAGACCACACACCTGGTAAATACCTGACACAAGAGTTTTCTCCATATGCTAAGGAGTTGAAAAGAGTAAGACACAAAGAAAACAAACAAGCAGGCAAATGAAAATGATAAACCCCATTTTACTTATCATGCATTTGATTGATCACTACAGGCCTAACCATGGTCAAGGGGACAGCCTCAGTTTAACCAGTAAACTGGGACTTACCGGTAATACCTAYGGTAATATCTCTAATATGACTGTCATAAGATTTGTTTTAGCTTTGCTGCAGTGCTCCCCTTGTTTCTACAAGCTTGGACCCCCTAATAACAGCTTTACAAGACGAATTTAAGTGTTTGTGTGTGTTGTGTTTAACTCACAGGTTTCTGCTCAGGAAGCCACTCTGTGACACTTAGCTTGTTAATCTCTGTCGTCATCTTCTTTCTGTGTCCTGGTTTAGTTATTCCAATAGCTGTCAGATCCTACACACAAGCAAACATGCATCTTAGAAGGAAACCACGACGATGTTTTCTTCCACAAGTGCAGTAAAACCTCAGYGCCCAGCAGTGTATCTGACTGTGTCGGTCAGTCACACACACACACTCAGACACACGCAGGCATACAAACCAAGAGGAAAAACTCGCAACACAAGAGACAGCATGACATCTGATGAACGCTTCTGCCAATCGAGAAGAAAGAACTGAAGATGCAAATGTCTCTAAATCAAAAGAAAAGCAAAGGAAAAGAGAAGCGAATGTCTGCAGTGACAGGAAGCATCAAAAAGACTTAATTAGGTTGATTCTTCGAAAGAATCTTTCACATTTTACTCCTAGTTTTGTAACAACTAAAAACAATTATCTTGTAAAACCAAAGAAAAAACAGTGCCAGGGAGCAGAACYTTTTTATAATTATATGTTGTGCATTTCTACTTTAGTATTGTGTCTGCCCAATTCACAAGTAATAGTAGACACACAAGAATCCACTAACATTTGCACTTGCCACACATCCGAACACGCACACAAACTTACATATCATAAACAATACAAAGTCACGATTAGTGGTGTGAAAACTGTTTCCTAAAAAAAGAGTGTAGAATTAAGTACAGGTTTAGACTCTCCTCATGCATTTACAGTGCAAATACATACAAATAATTTATAAATGCTGTAAATTATTTATATGTCAGTGAGCATGGTGGAGCCCCTCAGTCTTGTTGCTCAGACAGAGGCAGCAGGAGGAGCAGTGCTGAAGGTGATGGAAAAGTCAGGAGGTCAATTTATTTATAATCCTGCTGTGAGTTTATTGAGTTTGAGTCTTGAATGTGTTTAAGTGCAGCTGGCTCAACTGGGCCGATGTAGAATAATCAGAACAACGTAAAAAAATAAATAAATTATTCATTCATTTTATGCCTAGTTTGACATATTTAAACTGGAACTAATTTTATTTCGTTGTTTTGTTTTTATTTAAACTGAATCAATTATTTTCAGGCGTCAGTAAATCCTACTGTAGTCTTTAAAGCAGGTTATTTTTAAAATGTTAAACATAAGAGTAAAAAAAGGAGTGATGCAATGTAAGGTCAGCATAAATATTTGTGTACTCCTTCCCCAGGAGGGTTAAAACATCTTTAGATGTGCACTGAATAAATACTTTGTTCAGAAATTCAGGGTTTTTTTTTTTATCAATAAAATTAATTCACATTAAAATCAAACAGGCATGACAACAAAGATTTTAGTGAATTTCARTGTTCAAATCTGGCAGTGTAGTAGTAACATTTCTGTGGTCATACAGAAGCAGGGTGGTGCCAGATCAGGGGTGAAAGGTCAAAAAGTAAACCACAGCAGGTTTGACAGGATGGTGGAAAAGGGGCAGCTGAGGTCACATTTGTTGAAGTTATTTTATAACCTTTAAGGGAAATGATGCACATGCAGCTTRGAAACATCAAGGACAGCACAAATTAAAGTCCAGCAGACTTCTTTACATTGTGGTCCTTGGAGGCGAGGGGGTACACTCTCTGGGGGTTCAGGGATCAGTTGCCTTACCTCCGGAGTCATTCGGCTAATGGTGGGTAAGTCATACCCAGCACCCAGGAAGTTTGGAGCGTAGACCTGCAGCTGAAAGTCGCTCAGCCATTGGACAACGGCCTCTGAGCTCTAGGGGAGAGAAGACAGGGGGCATACGGTCACTGGCACCGTGTTTGCTTCTTTAACAACCATTCTTCATCAACACGGCCAAGTGGGGTCCAACTTAGTCACAACAGTAAGAAGCATTTCATCATGGCTGTCCTGCTTTAATGCCTTTAAGAATCTACAAAATGTGTTTCTAGATGATGATAATACTGATTTGTTGACTCTTAAAAACAGATGAATTAGCCCTGGTTATCTCTTTTGGCTCTGTAGTGAAAAGCAGACTGTAAAATAGGAGAGAAAATAACCTACATCAGTCGAATGCTACAGCTAAAGTTGCAGGTTAATACACATTTGATACCCTYAATACACTGTATATACAAAAAAAGGTAAAACTAAATAACCTAAAATTGACAATTAGTTACAAAGAAGAGCTGGTGTGGGGTTGTTCAAATGATTTAACTGTGGTCAAAAGTCCTAGTGTTTTTACATCAAAGGTTTCACATGTTCTAACTTTATAAAAGAATATGCTAAGACTTAAATTCTAGTAAACAGCACCTTAGATGAACTACAACACACAAGGTTTTGCACTATTGCATTGTTTGTTTCATAAATACTAAGCCAAAACTGCAAATAAAGTCCACTCTTATTACTGAACAGCCAAATGCCACTAATCAAAATGACTTGATTAACTGGTCACATGATGAATAGTTCATATGCTGGCTATTAGCTAAAAACACCTTTAAAAGCTAAAATGGACGTCAGCAATGATCTGAAACTGCTACAGCCCATCAGTTGGGCAAATAACTGATTTTCTAAGAAGATGAACTGTCTCCTGGCAAAAATGAAACCCCAAAAAATCCCACCTCACCCCCAAATAAATAAATTGAAAACCAGCAGCATATGAAGCGTACCAAATTTTCATCATGGTGACAAAGACAGAGGGCTGCTGATTTCAGCCCTTTGTAATCATTGAATCATCTATGAGTTACTTCGTATAGGTACTCAAAACTAGGCAGGTGTRATGCCATCTGTCCAACAGATAAAGTAAATCATGCAAACAATCAATTTTATATTCAACTTCAAGATCAAAAGTATTGATTAAAGGTGTGATCTAAGACTAGTCAGGTGGTAAAGAATAAGTAGTAACAAGGTTTCTGACATGGTCTTGGGTACCTGGATGCCCCTCTTCCTGTCTCCAGTGCAGGACATGCTCTCTAATCAACCTGCTGTTTGGTCCAGTCTGACAATAGATTGTTTGTTTTGATACAGACCATTTCGCTGTCTGAAAAAGACTAACCTGGGCATGGCTACTCACTGAACATGCTTACACTACAGGCCTCCAGGTTCTGGTTTGAGTTTGATGGCAAGCCATGCTTGGAAGTTTGTTTGTATTGTGTGCCAGTGACTCACAGTCCAGACACAAACCTCAGAACTCCATCTCAGGTGCAGTTCAATCATCTACTTATATGTTCTAACAGTATGATCAATGCACATAGCTGTACAGTCTTGATGACATCACTGTTTTGGCTCTAAAGTTTCTAAAATTAGAAAAAGTGGTTTTTAGTTTTCAAGCTCCTCTGATGTGAAACCAGATTACAGTTTTTGTTCATGTGGTTGAAACCCTGTTTACTTTTGGGACAAAGCTTTAAACCTTTCATTTTGATATTTTTGATTAAAAGTAGTTAAATGTCCTGATGCATCTCAGTAATCCAGATAGAAAAAAATCAAAAAGAAAAATAAATATGTCCTCTAGACAGGTTTTTCTTTAAAGGCACAGTGTGTATGATTTGTTGTTTTCAGCGACATCTAGTGGTTGAGTGGTTGAATCATCCTCCCTGG
>NW_013952455.1:294138-295881 GCF_001266775.1 Austrofundulus limnaeus | reverse complement strand
CATGGAGATATAAACAGCTTTTTATAAGGTAAAAATAATAAAACAAGGTCTTTGTCTGCAATGATTAGACATGTTTTTTTTATAATTGTCATTAGTGATTATCTCAATTTCGGCTAAAAGAATTGACAAAATCCTACACACTGTGCCTTTAAAGAAGAACCTGTCCAGAGGACTTACTTATTTTTCTTTTTGAAAAGTATCTAAAGTAATCCTGAGCTACCCATGTAGTTATGGCACTGAGGGAAATACTGACCACATTTCTTCATTCTGCTACTGTGGTCTTTGCTCTCTGTACTCTCTGTGCTTGTATTTAGAATTCAGAGGTCTATAAAGCACTTAAAAAAATTAACTACTGTATTTATTCATGTATAATAGGATCTCAAGTATAATCTGATCATCATTTTTGGAGCTTAAAAAGCATAAAAAACCTAATCATCAATAACCTGTGTATAATACTACCCCCCACTTTATGGATGACTTTTAGGGTTAAATTCTAGTATTATACATGAATAAATACAGTAAGTAAAAGCAAAATTACATGGGCATAAAATGACTTTGATAAAAATAAATTTCACTGACGAGAAAACTACTCAAGTAAAAGTCATAAAACTGTTCACAAAATTTGGGAAAGTAAAAGTAAAAGTACTTTTCCACACTCTCTAAGAAATAAACTGTTGAATTTACTGAACCAAACTAGTTCCACTAAGTCAGATTGAGTAAATTGAGCAATATATGTTCATTCTTTGCTTAATTTACTCGACTAGGCTTAGTGGAGCCAGATGGCATGCCTTTGTTAAGTAAATTCAACACTTCATTTTTTGAAGTGCAGAAACATCTTTTTTCATGATGAGTTCCAACATGTTTAATTTTGCAACAAGTAACTGTGTGTTAAATTTTAAAGTAAAGAAGTAAAAGTATAATTTTTAGCTTTAAAATGTAACAAAATAATAGTAAAAGTAGCTATTTAAAAACATAATTGGTATAATTACAAATCCTCAAAAAACTACTTAAGTACTGTAACAAAGTAAATGTACTTAGTTACTATAAACCTTTGTTGAACGTTGGATTGTCTTTTTGTTGTTCTTCCTACAAAAACTACCTGGTAGTTTAACCCTGGTCCAATACTTCTGTTTGTCTCCATCTCTGACCTCATTGGATGGGTTGTTCCAAAATGTAATTTCCCTTTAGATCAATAAAGTATTTTGAACTGAATTGAATTGAACTGAATTGAATTGAACTACGCCCAGCTGGTTAAGGCGGATGGCTACTCATCCTTGTTCTGGTTCTGCTGAAGGTTTGTTCTCTAAGTCTGTCCTCTCCACTGTTCCCCATTATCCTTGCTCAAAATGGGGGTCTACACTGAGGTGAAATTTATATGCATTGTTGTATTATAACTGGACTGAATTAAATATAACTACATTGAAATTTGATTTTGAACCAAATTGGTTTAATAATGATTCACTTTTCTTTTCCTGAGAGGACTTTTGTCGTGAACCGGTTCTATATAAATGAAATTATTAAAAGAAATATTTTTTTTATATTTTCCTGTGATGCTCACCCACACTGTTCCTAACAGGTGACTAGTGTCCCTTCTCATCTTTCCTCCATGTTTCCCTGCAGAGGGATGTATCAGGAGGCTGGACGCTTAGGAAAAGGAGCTGTACTGTAGCTAACAGATGGTCATCAGGACATGGCTTACATAGCAGCACACGCACACACACACACACACACACACACACACAC
>NW_013952455.1:290195-293978 GCF_001266775.1 Austrofundulus limnaeus | reverse complement strand
ACACACACACACACACACACACACACACACACACACACACACACACACACACACCGACATAAATATCAAGCAAGTGATGCTTGTATTCAATATGGATACATGCCTTTTCAGTACAATCAGTGAGTTATCAGCTTCAACTAATCCTGTTTTTTTTCTTCAAATAAACACTCAGTAAAATTCACGTTATTGGTGTAGGCTCCAAAATTCACGCTTGTTTTGCTGAGATAGTCCACCCACACGGTGCACATTCCCCAGCACCTGTTACCACACACATACACACACAATTACCATTATGTTAATCAAAGTTATTCTTGCCTGTAGTGCTCTACTTATATATGGTTATTTATTTTAGAGCAAAGAAAAAAAATACTGCAATGAAGAGGAGAAGCTGCAACTAAAGGAGTGAATAATGATGTAAAGCACGTAACTGAGAAGAGAAAGAAGAAGAATCTCTCACACATTCGTACGAGATCCACTCACACACTCACCGTGTCGTGGCTGCAGCCGAACACTCGCAGCACGGACGAAGCCAGCTGTGAGAGAAACCGCTGGGACATCTTGGTGTGTGTGTGTGTGTGTGTGTCTGTGTGTGTGTGTCTGTGTGTGATGTCAGTGGGGCTGAGGTGACTGAGGAGCTACATTCTCATCACACTGCAGTTGGAAGCTGCTCGTCTGTACGAGACTCGTGCTTTTTCAGATGACTAAATCTGTGGGGATTCGGGGCTGTCCTACCTTCCCTTCGCACGGCACCTCCCCCTTCCTGGTTGCCGTGGCATCATAAGGCGGCGCTTCGTGCAGCGGACAGCCTGATTGGCTTGATGTGCGAGAGGAGCTGGCAGAGCCTGTTGGTAGGAACATGGTTGGCTCGTTACAAACCGTCTTTGAACACTTCCGTCAATCAACAGATGAAGTTTACTCATCTCGCTGTCTGACCTCCAGCCTCCTCCTCCAAATGAATTCTGACCAGTCTTTGCTTTGACAAAGAACCAATCACAATCCTGCTTTCAAAAAGACAAAAATATTCTGAACCAATTGCACCCTTCTACACTTCCTCCTACGTCCCCTGCTTTGGCCATCTGTGTATTGAACAAGCCAAGATCTCTGTGAGTGTAGAAGTTACACCTTTTTTTCCCAAAGGCCAGGCATTTAAGAACTCTTCACTTTTTTATGTTTTTATCCCATTCTTCCATAACAAGCTTTGTAGCACTTCCATATTTGCACTCTATTGTTGTGTCCATCTTCCAGAAACAGTTGTCACCTCTTGAAGGCCCTTTTTCCTTCCCCTTTTGTCTTACTGTGAGTCTAAACAACTTTCCCTAATTTCATTCTCTGCCCCTGGATCAACCACTTTGTCTCTGAAACAAAGCTGGTTCTTCCAGAGACACTCTCCAGTCCAGAAGCCAACATCAAACCTTCGGCTGACCTGAGTTGACCCACAAGGCATCAATCTCAGGAGCTGAACAAGAGTACTGGATATAACACATTACACGCCCATTAACAAACTATTATACAAAATGGCCCAAGCAAGCAATGACCTTGTATACTTTTAGACTTTTGCAACCTTGATCTTTAGGCTGCAGTGATAAGTGTCATGATCTGTGTTTTTGCTTTCACTTCCTAGTGTTTCTCTGTTCCCCTGTGTATCTCTTCCCTGCTGTCTTGCCTTCAGCCCCGCCCATGCTCACCTGTTTCCTCTTGTGTCTCCCCAGGTGTTTCCCATTGTCTCTTAATTTGTTTGCTTTATATTTCTGAGTCTTGCCATCAGTCTTTGCTGGTTCATTGTTGAGCGTACTCTGTTCTGTGTTTGGACTTCCTGGTCCCTGTAAGTACTTGGATTTTTTTGAGCTGCCTCGCCAGCCTTTTCTGTTTTATTAAAGCTTTTTGTTCCTTTTTTTGAACCTCTCCTGCACCCTGGGTTTTTCCTGCTCCAATTTGTGTCAACAAAAAGTGTACAAGACACTGTCTAGTGATGGTGCTTTATATTGATGAAGTTTTGTTAAATTAGCTTGAGCAAATCAGGTTATTGGTRGGACAAGAGAAAGTTCATAAACAGATAAAGGCTATACTATTATCCATCCACTTTTGGCAGGAGTAAAAAAGTCCTCTTCCAGTAATGGTTATGGTGAGTGGGGATGAATAAAGAGTCCACATGAGAAGGGGCCTCGTAAGTGGGCCCATTGCGCTCCCCAAAAGGAGASTGAGACAAACCTTCGCATCCCTCAGATGAAGGACATGAGATTAGAAACACTCAGTGTTCTGAGTTTCTCGGGATCCAAAAAGGGGTCCCCAAGAATTATTTTCCTTTGACTGCTCAGAGCCARGCAGTGGCCTAAGTAGTGCAAAGAGGTCTCTAAACCAATGCCACAGGCATCACACAGACCATTGTCATGGAGTCCCATCAGCATTTTATAGCAATTACACAGGTTGTGCCCAGTTAGGAATCCAACCAGTGTACTTAAAATGTTCCTTGTCAGGGTAATGAGAGTTTCACAACTTCAAGTAAGATTTGGTCCATATATCAGTTCCTGTGCCAGTCTACAGTCCGTCAGTTCCCTCCAGCAGATTGAGTGTTGACGTCTAATCCAGGCCTGTAGGGCAGTCCTACAGACTGTTGTTGAAGTACCTACAACAGGCTCTGGTCCTGGTAAAGYGGTGTTTCTTTTTTGCTTTGGCAGATGATATTCTGATGTTAAAGCAAGATTCTGCACTGTTTTGGTAATTCCATTACCAAACCTCTTCGCTCACTAAATTCTCRATTGAAATTCATTGAAACTACATCTTGTGCCTCAGATTACAATTTTATTCTGTTTTCCACCTTAATCAAATCTTTCATTCCCATTTTATTCATAATTTTGAAATATATTAGATCAATTTAGAGACCTTAGTCATTATTCATAATTTGCAGTAACTGTTGCCATATCTAAATAAATAAATTTTAATCTAAAATGTAAATTCTGAGCTGTCGTGCCTATATATGTATGTGGCTTTGTGATCCCTTCAAACATAAAGAACTCACATATCTTATTTTACTGATACCGACAAAAAATAATTATTCCCTTTTAACAGGGGTGGTGTCACAACATGTTTTAAAATAAATTTAAGAATTATTTAACAATCTTATTGTTTAAAATATTAAAACTTGTTCCCCTATACCAAGATTCTCATCAGTAAAGTTTCATGTCTATAAAACAGTTGAGTGTGGATCTTGTTCATCTTGCCTGCAGGTTGGTCCACAGACTTGGTCTGCTCCATTAGATGCTCCTTGGCTTTGGCAGACTGAGACAAGACAGTGGCCAGAAGCTGCAAACACACACACACACATATTTATTAGCATTTACATGCCTTGACATACGCAATTAGGAAATTCAAATTTATACATTTTAGAAAAGTTATTAATGTTTTTGGACATCTTTGGGGTAATAAAAKAAATTGAAAACGCAAAAAGTGACATAAACTATAAATAATGGAGTAAATGTCCATGTCAATTAATTTATATAGCACATTAAAAACAACATGAGTTGACCAAAGTGTTTCACATTTTTCCTTTTTTATTATGGTCTGATCAGGAGCGGACCAGGGAGAAAAAGTGGCCCAGGAGTTCCTGACAGACTGGCCRACTTCCAACTCCTRACGTTACTAAGACTTGAACATGATTCTGTTCAAAATAATTACAAAACAAGCATTTGTTTGAGGCTGATATAGTGTGTACCAGTGAAGCTAAGGGTGTATTCAGACCAGGAAAGTCCTTTGGTCCAATTGTTTGGTCCGGACCAAAAATGGACT
>NW_013952455.1:287820-289260 GCF_001266775.1 Austrofundulus limnaeus | reverse complement strand
GACCAACACTGGAAACAAACTCTGGTTCGTTTAAAGCGGAGCAAATTATCAGGTCTGAATACGACCTAAGATTCATGTCTTTGGTCTGTGAGAAGAAAATGGTGTACCTGGAGAAAAACCTTTAATGATCAAGAAGAACATGTAAACACTACCAAGAAAGGTCCCAGCTGGGATTTGATCCAGAAACTTCTTGCTGAGAAATAAAAGCTCTACAACTGAGCTGCCGTGATGCCAAATTTTGATAATACTGGTGAAGATTCTCAGTCATCCAACTCATGATCAATCAAAAGAAAAAAGTTAAACTCTAAACAACTGGACTTCTTCTGAGTTCTAAGCTTTATAGACCTGCATGAAGGTCTATAAAAACAAGAGCAGGCTGCATGACTAAGAGGCCAAGCACGGCAGGACCTCCACAGGCTGAACCACCATCAGCCCTCTAAGGAAATCCTCAGTAGACCTGTACGCCAGTCTGCCCCTCGTCCTGATACTATAGTAAAAGCCCTAGAACTGAAAATGAATGTAATCAATCAAATTTTAGTGTGGAGTTGTGTTTACAGCAGGGATGTCCAAAGTGTGGCCTGGGGTCCATTTGTAGCTCCTGAACTGATTTTGTGTGGCCCCTGACTTCAGTTCAAGAATTATACTATTTTGTACAAATTTATCCTCCCAGYACAGGTGTCTGATGTAGATGTAGACTTTCTATTTATTATTAGGGCAAATTTATCACAAATTAAAATCTTACAATCAAAAAATTTGGCAACAATACCAATTATTTGTCTTTAAATAACCAGACTCGCACGGCTTTCCTGCCTGCCCGAAGACATCGTTCCCGGCGCCGGGGGAAACGGGCTGGCCGCCTCGTGAGGCTCAGAGCTTGCCGTTCACGTTACTCTGCKGCTGGACCCTCGACAAAAGACTCTCCTCCCGGCTGCCTCGTGGTCTCCTGCCTGCAACAAGTGACCGACTCTGCTCTACACAGCAGGCGCGCTGGAAGCTGCTGTGGCTGCTGTGGCTCCGACCGTCTCCAGAGGAACGAAATCAACTCAGGTTCATCTGCTGCTCCTTCCCTTGTCACCCAGCTGTCTTCCGCTACCGACCCTGAGCTGACTCTCGGCTCTCGGATTAAGGCATTTCGTCCAGGTCCACGCAGTGGTYATGAGCACGTGCGGAGCTGCGTTCTACCTGGTGAGCGGAGGCGCAAAGAAAACCTGAAGAAGCCGACCTGTGCGCTGTGCCCAACCGTTCTTCCAACTGCTGGCGTCAGGAAGTGCATCCAGTGCAAAACAACGAAACTCGCTTTATTAAATGTGAGGTCTCTGACAAATAAAACTTTCATCATGAACGACTTTTTTTGCTCAAACAGTCTGGACTTCATGTTCCTCACGGAAACTTGGCTTTCTCCTGGTGAGCTGTCTGTTTTCTCCGAACTTTTACCGGTGG
>NW_013952455.1:283502-287810 GCF_001266775.1 Austrofundulus limnaeus | reverse complement strand
TGTGTGTGTGTGTGTGTGTGTGTGAGGGGATATTACCTTCACACCCTCAGCCTGTGCGTGGAGGATGTGTGCAGCGCTGCCGGCGCTCTGACCGCTGCCTGAAGACCTCACACTGGTCACACTTCCAGAACTGCCCACGCTGCTGCGATCCCCACCTGCAACACACAAACACACACACACATGCGCACCAGAACGTACGTGTGCAGTCACACGCCCATGCAGACGTCCGTACAATATTTACAGAAGTTGGTAATGTTGCACACATGCGACAGACACGTGGATGCATCCGGACACACACACACACATACACACACGCACGCACGCACGCACGCACACACACACACAGAAGGGTTTAGGTTCTATCCAAAGCTGCACTGTAAGAGATGTGACTCTCCGTTGAAATGCACTGGGCTGCATGTGTTTGGATGGACAGGACGGACAAACAGGCCGACGGATGACTGAGTGACGAACACAAAAGTGGAATAAAGACATGCCCCACACTTTTTCACCAGTCAAACTCACATCATCACTTCTCTCCCTCTTTAAGTCTCTCTCTTTGTCGTCCTCTAGCACCCCAGCACAACCAATCTGAGAGACGCTCACGCACACAGACTGGAGACCAATGCAAATGCCTGTCGCCTACACATTAGACCTCTGAGGTCAGCTAAGCTTCAGATGGAGGGATAGGCAGGGCATGGAGGTCAAATAGTATCTGAAAGCCTTCGAGCACCATCATCTCCTGACTAAAATGAACCCGTGGGAGAATTCGGCTCTTGGTAAAACCACAGGCGCTTGCAAACAGCAGTGCGGGGTTAGAGAAGAGTTTGCCGACGGACGTCAGATACTGTTTGGCCCCTGGTCAGACTTTCAGGAGTCAGAGGTTGAGGGCTCAGCGCAGCGCGGCTTCGTTACCTGCCACGGGCTTGCGCAGAACCCAGATCTCTTCATTGGAGCCTCCATGGGGCCCGCTGGATGGGGTGGGAGAACTGTGAGGACTTGCCTCTGAGCCTCGACAACCTTCAACACAGAACACCACCGTTAACCACTAACCCACCCCTGATGTGGCCTGAGAAACTGCTGTCTCGCAGTCAGAAACTGCCTTTAAAAGTAGCAACTGATTTATTTATTTATTTGTCTGTTTAGACGTCACGCATGCAGCACTTTGCTTTTCACGTCGTGACGTTTACCTGCGCTGTTACCTGTCACCCAACAATGTAAAGTAAAAATGCAGTTTAATTTTAACTGTGCATTGGTCGGACACAGTTGGTAAAAGCTCACATATTTTCATTTGTGCTCATGTTTCTCTCATGTAAGTTTCTTGGCAACTTTACTCTTAAAAATGAACTAAACACATTAATCTACAGTAATTTGACGCTACAATAGAAAACAAAGTAATATAAAGAGGTGAATTGTTAATATCATGATGCCAAAGATGAGGTTTTAGTAAGTGACAAATATTTGGAGGAAAAAAAATAAAAAAAATTTTTTTCATAAAAAACTATTTGTTTCTTTTCAAAGTTTATATCAACCTTACATATGTCACATCCGTGCAAAATATAACATAATATTTTTCCTATTGTTAAAATTTTGACTTTTTTTCGTGAAATCTCTGACTTTTTTTTCAGATAGTGAACTAAAATGAGCTTGTTTATATGTAACTGTAAAATCTTTACAGAAATGCTAGTTTTGAATTTTCTTATATTTTTATTTGTGAGCTTTTTATGCCAAATTATCCACTTCATTGTATCTATTTTTTTAATCTTAAATGTACCAGATTAGTGTTGGAAATAGACAATGTCAGACATTTTTTAGTAAAAATTTGTGACTAGCTTAGGACACCAGCTGATATAAAATTGTCTTCCTTAACCATTTCGACTACATCTAATAGTGAAATATATTATAGTGTGTCATCCTTAACAAATACACTCGAATATACTCAATTGTTTACAAAACACAAGTAATTTACTCCACTGCTGGCAAATGTTCACATCTATGTTTTAGTAAGGCGCTAGTTGAGTTTGTTGCCATTTTTATTAAATAAAACTTTGACTGCAAAGGTTTAGATTGTCATAAACTATAGTTTTCAGTGTGAGAATGCCTTCATCTGCAGAATCAGTTAAACTGATATGTTTTAATTGAAATGATATTTTTAAATAGTAAAACAAAATCAGGCTAAATAAATAAATTTTAAATTAATCACTAAATGAGACAGGAAGTACAGAGCGACCCTTAACAGGGACGTTTGAAAAGTTTCCAACTTACATTCACACAGTAGTTTCATTTTCACACATCACTTTCTCTCCCACACACAGAAAAAAATACAGCATATATATAAATATATGAAAACATTTATATACTGATAGTATACATTACACAAATATCTGTGTATATACACGTAGAATGTACATACACGTACATATATAATGCATCCATATGTGTGAGATTATATATGTTGGACTTCTCAGAATGAGGCCGTAGTGCATTTGGAGAGTGGGATAAACCATTATAACCATCCTAGAAAGGGTTTATTAATGGTTTATATGTGAGACCAACAGTGCTCCAGAGAAACACACATTTATCAAACGTTTTCAAGGGATAACACGGCTCCTTCTTGTGGCCATTTTACATCCCTCCAAGAGATGTTAGGAAAAATAAATTGGTTTCAGTTCAGCTCAAATAATCTGATGTTTTGTTTTCATCTAGAACCATCAAGACTTAATAAAAAATGTTACAAAATGAAAGTAACTAAGATACGAAATGAAATGAAAGTGTTTTTTTTATTATTATTTTCCTGGAGGGTGGAAAATAGAGTCAGAAGAAGAAGAATTTAACAGTCAGTGTCTATCTTACCTGTGAATGACAGAGGGCAACATTTTCTAACAAAACCTCATTTTACAGTTTGTAACTCGCTCAATTTGACACAATTTCAACAGGTTGTGCTCTAATATTTTGTACTCATCGATTCAATAAATATATATTACTGGTAATAAATAAATTGACAGGATTTCAAATGCAAAAATACAGAAAATATCGCCCTTTAGTTAATGTTGGAAAAGTTTCTTTGTGAGGCAACATCTCCAGCAAAAAACATTTTAAACATTTTTTAATTAGAAAACCCTTGCTTTCCTCAGATTAATACTTGTACCTTGACCCATATTATTTAAGGTTTTACAGTAGAAAGTCTTACTGCTAATGCAACAAGATTATCTACATGCGGTTGTGGTAGATTAGTAAAAAAAAAAAAAAAGAGGAACATTTAGATCACCTAAACTATATATTTTTTAAATCACTAAAAGCATGGGCATTATAGTTTCCACCTTTTTCTATTTTTACTCGTTTTCTCCTTTTTTCCTGTAACAAACACACACAGACACACCAACACACACATTCTAGGTGTGAGTACAAAGTGGGTAAAAGTGAGTGATGACAATAACACAAAGAACACGGACTGAACAGAAAACAGCCTGCTCAGGATAGTCGTGTGTGGAGGGTCTCTGTATGAGAAACTAACAGGGTTTTCCTAACAGGGTAAGTGATGAAGGGCTGGGAAAGAGRAAATAAAAATGGGAAAAGAAGGTGGAAATTATTAGGAGAAAATAAATCAAAAAAGGAAACCCAAACATCCAACTGATTTAAACCAACTCAGGAAAACACAAGTGAGAGAATGACAAACGTTTCTGTATTTTTAATATCGTAAGTAAATAAATCCTCTTACAACTGATGTTTGATCACTATCTGAAACTGTTCAGGTACTTTATGACCTGATGATGGCTTCATTTTACAGTAGAGCCAGTTTTGATTTGCTGAGGTGCCTTCGTGAGGTGCAGTGTACCTGAAGCTATAGGTGCTTTCAGACCAAGGAGGTTTTGAGGGGTTAAAGTGACRTTTTCAACCCACTTCAGTCTGGATGACAAASCTGGCTTCAACCAAAACCATCAGCCAGAACGTGACTCATCTTAGCAGAGTCTTGGTGAGGTGTGGGCAGAGGTGCGCAGTAACAAAGTAAATTTACTCGAGAACTACATAGTTTTTAGAACTTGTACTTCACTTGAGTAGTCTTTTTTTAACTTTTTACGTATACTCTACATTATAATGATAAAATCAAACATTTTACTCCACTGCATTTCTCTAAAGCTTTATAGGTACACTAGATATACAGTGGGTAAAATAAGTATTGAGCACGTCACCATTTTTCTCAGTAAATATATTACTAGAGGTGCTAATGACATGAAGATCCATACATACAAAGAAATCAAACCATAAACGTCCAGAAATGAAGTTATTTGTAATAATGTGGAATGGCACAGG
>NW_013952455.1:276769-280044 GCF_001266775.1 Austrofundulus limnaeus | reverse complement strand
CTTTTCAACCCAGAATATATTCAAAGGAAACATAATTTACTAAACAATACTAAATAACATAAAATAAAAAAATAAAATAAAAATAAAAACAACAACAACATAAAAACATCAACTCAAACAACAAAATCAAATAGCTTCACATTTTACTTTTCATATATCTTCAACAAACTAGCTTTTATCTGTCTCTTAAATATATACATCGATCTAACATTTTTTAGATCATCCTCCAAACCGTTCCACAAACCTGTACCCTGGATTAAAGTACATCTTTCTCTCAAAACAAGTACGAAAAAATGGCTTCACAAACATTTTCATCCCCTTAAGAAAATAACAACTGTCTCTCTTAACAAAATTTGCCTGAATGTTGGAAGATAATATGTTTCTGTGAGCCTTGTACATAAACAGTAAAATATTATAGTCAACCAGATCGTAGAATTTCAAAATTTTCACTTTACAAAATAATGTATTTGATGGATGGTTGTAATCTTTTCTCGCGATATTTCTTACGGCTCTTTTCTGTAAAACAAAAATCGTATTTGTAATTGTTTTGCAAGCTTTACCCCAGATTTCAACACAGTATATTAAATGTGGAACAATTATTGAATTGTACAACACAAGCAGAGCCTTGTCATTGAATAACTCCCTGACTTTATACAGTACTCCAATAGATTTAGATATTTTGGTTCTTAAATAATGTATGTGAGATCTCCATGTCAGCTTGTCATTAATGATGACACCCAGAAATTTCACCTCACTGACTTTACAGATCTCAATACCATCTACTTTAAATGAAAAAATCAACAGTTGTCTTCCTGTTACTAAATATCATATAATTTGTATTATCCAAATTCAATGAAAATTTAACTTATATTAGCCCTATACAGCATGTCCCCGACCTCAGTACCTAAAATTAACCATTAACCCTGATCCCTCATATTAACCACAGACCCCTATGTGGAGCAACCCAGAAAGCCGTGGGCATCAAAAACTGACGTGAGGTGGGTACCTGASGAGTCAAAACTGGACGCAGATGGTACCTGACCAAGTGTCAATATGTTGACTGGCTGCAGGACCTGGGCAYCATGCTGTCTCTGAATCACCTATGAACACCTTCATAAACTAAAGTATTAGAGTCAAATGTGAGGTTATCTGTCTGACAGCTGAAACTGAGACCAAACTGTGTCATGATGCAACAATACAATGATCCTAAACACAGCAGGTAACCTGCAACAGAATGGACCAGGGACCAAATTCATACCTCAAACCAGTTGAACTTCTGCTGTGCAGAAAAACATGTCTGTAAACATCAGTAAACTAAAACAACATGGTAAAAAAAGTGGGCCAAAAATTCTCCATGACCTTGTAAGAGAGAGAAAAAAACAAGTAGAAGTCATTGCTGTTAACGGGGCTTTATAAGTTGTTTACTCATGGGGTGGTCCCACACAGCTTTCTTTTTCAACTCTGATGACTTGATGGAATTTATTTCATGTTTCGACACTTGAGGTTAGATTTAAATAAAATCTGGTAAAAGCCAGATGATTTTATGATGTCCTGTAAAATCTTAGAGCTGAAAGAGATAGACTTTTTATCCCCATGTCTGTATTTTGGTTGTTGTACTACTGGTATTAGCTATGTTGCCACCATATTGTATCTAGAGTGAAAATTTGTATGTCAGCAATTTTAAAACCTACTTTCTAGCATCACAGTTTACTACAGAATTAAATAGGTTTGCAGGTATAAGAACATATAAACCTAATAAGAAATACACAGATGAGATTTTAACAGCGAGGCTAACTGTAACATTTACATATTTTAGCTTTAAATTTCACTGACTAATTTAGTAGAGGCAGTTTCTCTTTTATAACTCTGTTTATAAAACACAAGATTTGAAAATACGTAAGATCCACAACCAARCTCAGTAAATCATACAGAACTAGGACAGGGTTAATCCACTAAATTGCTCATGGGGCCACAGTTGCTGAAAGCCAACAGATATTATTACGTACATTTAATTTACAATATTAAAATGAAGTTTTACTTTAAATGTATATATTGACAGATGGACCGAGTTGTATAACCCTGCCATAAATCATCCAATTTTATTTTCCATAAATATACACACATGTCAAGTTTTACAGATGGTCCGTAAATTACACAGATTTTTCCACATTTTTTGTGACTTCGGACATACAAAACAATCTCAGCTTTTTAAAAACTCAGCTTCGAATTTATTTTTTGTTCAGGCATGGGTTTGTAGCTACATTCTACATGCGCTGCAGATTTATTGATCAGATTCTAATTTAAACACAAGTGTGTCAACTGGGTCGATCTATGGTCTCTCCAAAGCCAATAACATCTAAAGTTGTTTTTCAGGGGTTTTTGTTTATTTTTTTACTAAAATATAGCAAAACGTGCTTTAAAGAAAAAATAAAAATGTTACAAGGTTGTTGAGTCATAAGAGAAGGAAATGTAAATCTGAGAGATCTTTGGAATCTAGATTATAAACTGAGTCATGAAGGAGGAAATACTTTTTTTCAAAGATTATGGAAAAACYTTTCACATCCTGCTGCTATTTGTTATATGTTATTTTCATGTAAATAMTTCTGTAAAAGTAAGGATATAATTTGTTATTTGTCGTGTTTCACCTGTGTGTGGTTGGGTTTATATTTACCGAATCTCAGGTAATACTGCAATAATTTTTTACTTTAATATACTCACTTATGTTTATGTATTTTAATCATATCTTTTTATTCATATAGTGAGGTGTTTTCTAGATTGGACCATGTATATTTCAGTTATACTCTGTGTACATTCAACAGAAAATTTATGTTGTTGTAAATKAAGTTTGTGTTGTGTGACAGTTTTATAGATTTTTGTTTTACTTTCATTGATTTCTGAAGGTCAAGATAAAGTTAGACAGCCGAAGGGATTGATATGTACAAATATTTGTCATTTCAGGTTTTCTAAATGTTTCTCTCACATGGTTATCTTTTAAATTAAATCTAGTAGTTTGCACGATTGATGTCAACCAAAGGCCACATGTGGCCCTCCGGCCCTTAATTGAATAACCCAAATTTAGAATCTCCACATAAATTATATTGCTCAATTATGACCTAAATATTGTTGTTTTTTTACCCACTTTTAATTTTTGACACTGCCATTTGCCGGCTTTGAATTTAAAAGGAGAAAGAATAATATACTACTACTACTACTACTACTACCACTACTACTACTACTACTACTACTACTACTACTACTACTACTACTACTACTAC
>NW_013952455.1:270380-276548 GCF_001266775.1 Austrofundulus limnaeus | reverse complement strand
ATTATTATTATTATTATTATTATTATTATTATTATAAGCTTATTATTATTTAAGGTTTTTATTAAGGTTCCATGCGTAGCTCTGTTTATGGTCTTGGCTCAGTATGGGTTTGATACAACAGGAAAAAGAATACTAAATGCTGGAGATTTATGTTGATTTTATTCCAAACAGACAATACCCTTCACAAAAGGAGTGACAAAAAAAACTAACCAAGTTAATACAGATGCTGAGGTCATATAATACGATATACTGTATATCAATATAAAAAGTAAAAAAATAAGTCATATTGTACCATTTTATTCATCAAATTTGAACAATAAACTGTGTCCTATGAGTCAAGTGTCCCACAAAATGTTTCATAAATTTCAAAACAGCATCCAGATTTTATTTTTAAAAAAAGGTACAAAAAACTAGTGTTTTAATTAATCCAGCATAAAAAGTAATGTCTCCCAATGTGAAAACCTAAAAATAATATACCGGTAATTCTTTCTTACTGAGCTACTCAGCTAAAGAAGTTCTAGGGTTCTGTTCATTTGCTGATGTGTTTAATATTTGTTAGATGTTAGCAGGTGTGTAGGAGCAGGCGAACAGCGACCCTGGTTGGTTTCAATAGATTGGTTTCACCAGGAAATTTGTCCACACAGCTGAGTTTCAATTCACAATTCTTGTTTTATCATAGAGTGTTTTACAGTGTAAAGTTTCTGTCTTGTTAGCAAAAAGGCATTTAAAATGAACGTGTACCCCACTTGTAAATCAGAGAAGCAATTGTCTGCGACTAAAGTATTCTTCAACTGTTTGCAGCACAGGAACCTGATGTCAGTTCTGTGACAATCTAATACAAAAACATTCACCGCAACACTCCTAATAATTACACCTGTGTGTTTACGTCAGAACAATGCAGCAGATGGGGACGTCTGTTCAACATCTAAACCTAATTCCAAGGAGTTTTCATAATTAGACCACATTTATTATAGTTTTACCAGACACATCTATAGRCATCATAAATGTCCTTTTAACCACCAACCACACAAAAAGAAAATACAAAAAAATTCACTGGGAAATAATATAGTAGCTTGAAAATCTAGCAGGTTATCTACAGTCCTCACGCTGAGAACACACATTATCATTTTTGTTCTGCTACAACCAAACAGCACTCAGACAGGTGTGTATACATCCAGCACAAACAGCCAAAACTAAAGTGTACACCAGTCCACCAAAAGTAGTCTTTGCTGCAAACAGAAACCTTWTAGAAAGCCACAATTCAGCTGTAGCATCCTATCAGAGCAGGTCTTCCTACTTTCTTATTAAAACTCACCTCATTAGAAATCTTACAGCAAGACTTTATCTTCAACATTACCACAGTAGTAGGGTTGGGCAATATTGGCAAAAAAATTAATCAAGATTAATTGTGGTATTTAGCCGATAATGATTAATTTGACGATTAATCCCCTGGAGTCCCTGGACACCCTTATGTCCTRGTCACATGATCAGTTTAGTAGGAAAGATTTACTCTTCGTAAATATCTGTTCCAAATTGTGTCAAAATTACAGACTTCTGGCTATACATCTAATTTTAAATTGTGTTGATAGATAAATAAATTACAGAACCTTTTTTTATGTTCATCATATTCGAAGTGGAGAGGAGCAGTGAGCAGACTCTGCCTGCTGGCATTAATCGTATTAATCGTCAAGTGCCAAATAATAATCAATTAATGTTTTCGATTAATCACACACGATACGATTATGCCCAACCTTACACAGTGGATGTTTTCACTCAAAGCTTATCTGATACCTAGAATATAATCTCATCTAATTAAAATGGTAAATACAAGCAGTCTTGGTTTTCTACAGACATTTAGCTACTATTGTTGCACTGATGTTTTTTCTCTTATTAAATGTTCAGTAGCAACAAACTGTTTTCTTTATGAATAATTTCACACAAACAAATTACAGAAAAACGCAGCCAAGACTAAAAGAAATATCACTAAGTTCCTTCAGGGTTACACTACATCAAGAACATCAAGATCAATTAAACTTCTTAGAAATATTAGAATATATCTGTAAATAACTGCATTTAGAAACACTTACATTGGACGTGAGCAAGGTCCGCTCTCGTTTCTGTGAGGTTAATTTTAGAGTAAATGGTCAGGGTTAGGCAGGCTATAAAATTATCAAAATATGAATGGAAGTTAATCTACGGTCCCCACGAGGATATAAACACTAGACGCGCATGTGAGTGCGTGTGTGTGTGTGCTCTGGCACTGATCAAGCAGAGAGGCTGATAAGGCAGTTTTAAGAAGACTGCAGCTGTTTTTTTTTCATTGTAAACAGCTGCTACACATAATCATGCTGATATATCATGTTTCCTATAGGGCCACAATAGGATTTGAACCATGGACCCGTATGTTCAAGTAATCAGAGGAAAACATGAGGGTAAATGATGAGCTGATGATGAGAGAGGACTGATGATCAAACATGATACAGAAAGATACAGCCAAACAAACGGAGACAAGCAGACACAGAAAGGAACTACATGAAGACTAGAAACAGCTACAGCTAAAACAATGATACACAGTTAAAAACATCTGAGCCTTTTTTATGTTTCACCATCAAACTGCAGTGATAAGATGGATCTGAATGTGTGCAAGTAGCCCAGTAGATTAGGAGGAGCTCGCTGGGTTCATCAAAAATGGAGGAAGATGGTTAAATAATGGATCAAGAAGCTGGACAGCACGTCTATTAAGCAATGAAATTTTACATGATGAATACTTTGATATTATAGGAAATTAGCTTCCACTTAGTTTGGGATATGATGAGTGAAATCAATTATTAGTGCTATGAAATATAAAACAGCTTCATGGGTAGCTAAATTGCTTTAAAATATTAGAAAACTTCTGAAAAATGGGGAAACTGAATCTAAAAGGTCCTGGTTTTCACTCTTTTGCAAAATAACAAAGAATTTTTGGTAGTTGAAGGAAAATTACATTATTTTTCAGTGACTTTCTGTCTTCATACCTGAGCAACAAGTAACATACCAGTCAGTGGCAGCACTACAGGACATATTGTGATGTTAACAGGATCCTTTTGACATTTTCATCTAGGTAATAAACTAAAAAGAGGACAACTCTTCCTATTATTATATTAGATGTGGTTTTCTCAAGATTATGAGTTAACTATCCAGGTTCTATCAAGGCAACCATTTATCTTGTTATATTGAAAATCAATGCAGGTTTGTTTTGAAAATTAGTTTAGTTTTCTTCAGATGATGTGCGCAAAGAAGTCAATCTTGTGTCACTGATCAGATTTGCTGGAAACAACACGGCRAATGTTAGAATGACAGAGATGACCTGTAAATGTTCCACTAATATGATGGGAGGCGTCGGATCTGTCTGACTTTTGTTCACATGGACTATTCATGGTCAAAGGGAAACTGTGGGGGAGACGTCCTGGGGCCTCGTGTATCAAAGACTGCGCAGCTTTCAAACTAAAAGTCAGCGTACGTACGAAAGTAGAAAAGTACAGAAATAATCAGATTTATCAAACTGTGCTTGTGTATGTTTCTGCCTTCCTTTTATTCCTACAGCCCAACGAATGTGGAGCTGAGTGCAGGGGAGACTCCTCCCCTGACAGGCCTCCATTAAAATCTGTAAAATAGATGCAAAGTCCAGCGTGTGTCATTCTCCTCTCTGCGCGAGCAGAAATTATTCCTAGATGCAGGAAAATTATGAATTAAATGGAATATTAAACAGGTAGTTGGGTGTAAAAACATGTTTGTCATGCACAACAGACAAGTGATTGTGTGTGTGTACATGTTTTTGCTACCTGGTGGGGACAATTTTTGACCATTTTCCCAGCCTGGTGAAGACCCACTGCTCCTAATGGGGATAAAAGCCCAGTCCCCATTGGGGGAAATACAGTTCTGRGTCAGGGGTTGGGTTTAGGACTAATGTGCGAATGGAGTTTAGGTTAGGCTTAAGGTMWGGTATGGACCTGTGAGCTTAGGTTTAGGGTAAGGGCTCAGGGTTAGGCTGTAGAAATGACCTGTAAGTGATGCAAAGTCCCCATGAGGAAAGTCAAAGTGAAACTTTGATTTTGGTCAAACTTACATCTTTATTTATTAAAGAAGCCCAATTATGGGTCCTATAATTTTTATGGTATGTCTGTGGGCTATCCAGACCATGTTCATTCAATTTAATGCACAAAATAATTCTCAGATAATAAAACTTCTCATTTTCTAGTTCTGCCTGCTCTGACTTCCGTTCAGAAGAGCTGTTTATGTTAATGAGCTCTGTTGGTAACGCCCTCCAAAAATCTGTTGACATYWRCTCCGCCCTCCAAAGCCAGCGTTTACGTTAGCATGGCTAATAATAGCAGAAGCTCCRTTGTACAACCATATGAGACCCAGAGTCAGACCCTGAGGCAGAGTCGGTCGCAGCTTCTTTTTGTGTTTCTGCGTATTTAGGTCAGATTCAACACCCCGATGTATGCGTGGAACCTGGCACACGCAACTCTTTTTGTGATACACGAGGCCCCTGGTAAAGTGGTCCCACTGCAGRACACGTCAAGTTCAAACAGCCGTCTGCTCATTTTCAGTTCAGCTCGTGCTCCTCGGTCCTGCTGCGCCCATTTGCTCCAGCTCCCTGCTTCATTTGGCTCAGGTGTCTCCAATCTTCTCATCAGTCCTTTCTACTCTCAGTTTCACCTCACTCATCAGTCAGGCATTGTTGTGTTCATGCCACCTTCGGTTCTCCTTGAGTCGCCTCATAACTTCTTGTGGTAATGTTAGTTTTTGCTGCCATGTCAGCCTTTTTTTTTCAAATAAATAATATTTTATTTTCATTCAAGCTCCTTGTGTTCAATTTGTATTCCCGGGTCCAACTTCTTACATTAGTCATTCTCAGTTTCTATTATTTTTGTTACAGGCACCTTGTTTGGTTTAGTCAGGAACACTTTGTCTCTGTTTGTTGAGATCAGCAGTAAATTTATCTTTGACTAAATACTAGTTCTGTTAGCTTAGATCAGTCCTTTATGTCCACATCTCTTGCAACTCTAGACGAACTATGCTTTTTTTTTTATTAAAAATGTGCAATGGCAAACTGTTTAGGAGCTGTTTAGAAGACAATTACCAAAACAAAGTATGATGGTAGCAGATTTTAGGTTAACATTGCAGAAATTAGATTTCTTCAAAAGTTATGTCCCTGAAAAAAAAAGCCTCAAGCTATTTTTTTCTGCACCTTGCTTGTTATAAGCATGATACAATAAACATAAAAACATGATAAAATGTTATTATGCATCTTTTTCTAAGCTCATGCACAGACGACTGGATTTCATATTGAATCCAGTTCAGGTGCCAAACTAATCAAAATAGAAGCTGTTTCCAGGTACTTCCTGTTTTCAGCCCCAAACTGATTCACTGGTGTTTTTTTAACAACTGAAATTAGTGTAACACTCACTCTTACACACAAGAGGAAAAAAACACACCTGTGCGCTTACTGATGACCTCAACCAAAGTGGAAGGGAAGTAGCCCACTCGATCATTTCCTGTTCGGTTGTCATGAATACAGCCTTTCCAGCGTCCATCAGGATGCTGTTCCAAAACCTGACAGGAAGACAAATATGTAACAAGATTAGGTTTGGCAAAAAAAATAAAAATAATAAATAAATAAAAATAATTGCATAAAGATTTGTTGCTGTTTTAAATTGGTTTGAACTGTTTTCTAATTCCCAAAGTGACAAAATGCCAAATTGCTGTTGGAGCTGTTGAGTCAGTTAGCAGTGGAGTCTAATTGTTCATTCAGAGCCTGAGGAAGACGCAGCAGCTCTGCTCGGCTTCGTTACAACTCTTCCCAAAGGCTGAATATATTCTCATCAATATTCATGAATGATGGCAGAGCTGCGATTAAAACACATTTGTAGTAAATAAGGCAGGGATGCTGAAACCAATTATTTCTGCATATTTACCAGTTACCTCAACAAAAACTGGGGGGTGAGATTCATCAAACTAACAGGCTGGTTCAAAGCTGGATGGGTTTCAGGACTGAAAAATGTAAACCTCTCAGTCGCAATTAAGTCTTTTAAGTACTTTAAAACTACAACAGAATTCTACTTAAAGGAGACCAAATTATGGGTCCTAGAAATTTTTATGGTATGTCTGTGGGCTATCCAGACC
>NW_013952455.1:267687-269731 GCF_001266775.1 Austrofundulus limnaeus | reverse complement strand
GAAGTATAAAACTTGTCATTAATATACATTAAAAATACATTTACTTACAGTAAATATGCCCCTAGGTGCATTTTTTTGGTCTGGGTGCATTTTCAAGAAGTACATACCCAAAGTTGAGCAAAAAAACCTTTAAAAAGTGAATTTTGCATAATAGGTCCCCTTTAAAAAACATGAAGACATTTTTGAAAGGCACCATTACAGCTACTGCCAAGGATAAATTTTGTAATAATCTAAGGTGACTAAATGAACTATAAACTTTATAAGAAGTGTAAACAAATCAAAAAGATTACAGCTACTGCCAGTGGCTCACCATAGTAACCACACCCTTGTGTCTGTCACTCCTTGATAGTACTCTTAAAAAATAATCAGAAAGAAACACAGACTAAGAATTAAGGCTCAAACAAATAATCACTGTGTCAGAAAGATGAGATGTATTGAAAACAAATCCCTGAACTGTATGATTGTTATAGACACATTTAGATGAGGCGTTAAAAAACACTTGACTTTCTTTTTTAAAAAACATCTCTGAGCTCAGATTCAGTGGAAGTCAATGAATGTTTGGATGCGTGTACTTTATCCTATAACAAAAGCATATAATGGGTATATAATTAAAGACAAAAATGCATATGTGTTTATGCATAAATTGCATAAGAAGTGTAATTGTTTCAGAAATAATAAGACTGTAGGGTATGACTGAACTACAGAGCTTCAAAAAGGGGTGTTTTTTCTGTTAAAATGCTATTGTTATCTATGAGAATGTTTTTTAGGTATTTTTATTTTTTAACAGTTTCTGTCCACACCATAAGATGTACTGATACTAACAGTCATAACACATCAAACTGTACACCGTTCTATATTTTTTTGACTCTAGAGTGATGTAAAAGAGCCATAAGGGTGCATTAATGGTTCTACACTAGTACCCTTGTAGTTTAATTGATTTAAAATAAAAGTTAATTCTAAAATAACTTTAAAAATTACAAGAGAGGATTACACAAATAAATTTATCTATATCTATATCTATCTATTTATCTATATAAATTATTTTTTTTAAAGAAATGTATAAATAAATAAAGTTTGAAAATAAAATTTCTACTGAGTGGTTGTTTAGTGGTTTCATTGTTCCTGTTACCGTGATGACGTCTCCTGCTTTGATGTTGAGGCTCGTCAGGTCGTAGTTGTTGCAGTAGTCCTTCAGAGCCCGAACCTGCAGGGCCGCTGAAGCGTCTGTCAGCAGGACACAAAAACAWGATACTTTGAATGTGCAGAAATATTTCTGATTATACTAACTGAGAAAAAAAAAAGAAGAAGAAGCATGCGGGGTGTACAGATGCCCACAGGTACAATGACAACATCCACACAGAACCCTGTGACATCAGGACACAGGTGTTGGGCTTTTCTTGACTACTGGCACCAGCCTGACTGTCAGTTTATTGAACAGCAGTGTTTACAGTAGTGCCAGAACCAGGAGGCATGGACTAATAATGAGTAGTGTCATATCATATAACTTATGGCTGCTGTGAGTGCACATGTCAGCGCCAAGGGGAATGGCCCAATCCTGATAAAGTTGTGGAGAGACACAGGYGTCACATTGTGGAGTGGGGAGCAAAAGGATCTGACTTCAGGTAGTGATTCTGGAGACCCTGATGGGTCAGTGGCATCCTGTGTGTCCCCCCCCCACCCCCCAACAAGACAGCACCTGTCCAAGCATGTGTGTCTCTGAACTTTGTGTGTTGAGGTCTTCTCGTCACCAGCTAGTTTGTCTGATCTATCTTCATTTAAACATGTTGGATCAGCTCAAACTTTRACTAATACCCAGAGCTGATCTATCAGATCTCTAGGGTCTCCAGGGTTTTACAACAACTGAGAGCCGTCTTGCTGTAGGAGAGGAGACAATGGTTGTATAATTCTTTTCTGCAGCAAACTGCTTCTGTATCCAGTGCTGACAGAGAGGAGAGGTAGGGGTGTGTGTGTGTGTGTGTGTGTGTGTGTGTGTGTGTGTGTGTGTGTGTGTGTGTGTGTGTGTGTGTGTGTGTGTGTGTGTGTG
>NW_013952455.1:265958-267600 GCF_001266775.1 Austrofundulus limnaeus | reverse complement strand
TGTGTTGGTGGAGGGTGAGGGGTTCTGACATGGGGCTAGCAGTGTGCCAGTACTGCCAGCTCTGCTGTACAGATCTGATGTTGAAATCACTGTTAGACTATGGCAGGCCATTTGAATAAAATCAACAACATCATTCTAGATATGTGAAACTGGTTTAGGATTAGACATATTAKTTACTGAGGATATCTCTAAATGTATTTTGACTCGTCAAAATTCCTATTTGAGATATCTCTAATTATATTGAATGCAGGCTCCAAATCAACATATCTTAAATGTAGATATCTCTAAGTTAGTTTTGACCAGTCAYTATTTGCTTTCAAGATATCTCACTTCTAGTTCTGACTAGTCATAATTCCAGTTAAAGATATCTTCACCTACRTCATCATTCAAGATATCTCAAGTGTATTTCTAAATATCACAAAAAAGATTGGACTAGTGCAAATGTAATTGCAAATATCGAACTGTAAATATGACAACTCAAAATATATTTTAAGATATCTCCAAATGAATTCAAGATATCCAGAACATTTTTTTTTTCATCTGGATGGCTTTTATTATTTTGACTAGTCAAAATGTCACAGATTTACATAGCATCTTGGACGAAACATCATTAGATATTTTAGCCACACTGAGCCACTAGCCTTACCTTAATTTGTTATTCAGTGGTCTGCAGTGTCAGGTCAGTCCAACTCAAATTCTGGTGTTTTTAACTATTTTTAGCTCTGCTGCTAAACATGAATGATGAAACACAAACAATTTATTGTCTGTCATTGCAGCTACAAAAAATCCTGTTTGGACAGCTCAGTGGCAACAGGGGGGGCTTACGCACAATTTCTTCAGTCGGAGATCTAAAACTGTAATTTCGACTAGTCATAATTATGTATGTGTGACCCTTCAAATGATGAATCTGGTGATGTCATTCAAGATATCTTGAATTACATTTTGACTAATCAAAATCCCTTTAATATATCTTGAATTGTTCTTCTGACTAGTCAGAATGTGCACGCAGACAACTTAAATTATCATTCAAGATAGGCAAAATGTAGAAATGTAAATGTAAAATCTAGATTTTTAGACATCTAGAATGTAATTGCAGATAGTCAGACAAAGATGATTTCACATTAAACTGGCTTGCCATAATTAGACAGTTACGTACATAYAGTATCAACATATGTTTCCGTTTTTAGTGGTTTTAGGTGGTTTTCAACCCACCTAGGCTCGTTTCACRTGGTTTTTGGTGGTTTTAAATGGTTTTAGGTCTGTGGTTGACGTTTGTCAGTAAGTCAAAGTAGGATCCTGTCAAAAGTGATACATAAGCTTATGTATCAGTACTAATTAAATAATTGATTAAATAATATCAAAYGAGAATACCGATACTGTTTTCAGCTCTGTACTATTACACGTGTTAACTTATCACAATATTCATGAAAGAAAATTGGTAAATTTATCAGAGTTAGTCATTAACTWTGTAAAATAACTTTGGGCAGGAAAGTTGTATTGATGTAGAAATCTCACAAGTGGGATTATTTCATCTTTGTCAAGAAAACTTCTAACTACTGTCCATCCATCATTCATCCATCCATCCATCCATCCATCCATCCATCCATCCATCCATCCATCCATCCATCCATCCATCCATCCA
>NW_013952455.1:260795-265726 GCF_001266775.1 Austrofundulus limnaeus | reverse complement strand
CCATCCATCCATCCATCCATCCATCCATCATCCATCCATCCATCCATCCATCCATCCATCCATCCATCCATCCATCCATCCATCCATCCTACCCCTCAGCAGTTGTTTGATCTCCCTGCTGGCCTGTGTTGCAGTGAACTGGTAGACGATGTCAAGCGCAGTCTGGCTGTATGTGTTTCTCACCGTAGCATTGATACCACTCTGTAGGAAAAAAACAAACTTTTTATTTGGAATGGACTTCCTGTTTTATTTTTTAATATTACAAGAAGATATCATATTATCATAGGTTCGACTGTCACTTCTATGGTTAAAAACACACAAAACAAGATCTTGCTGGGAAAGTCATTATACAGTACATAGTAGACTTTATGTAACTGTAACAGAAAAAAAATAAACTAACAAATTTGAGTACTCAAAACTAATAATTCTGAATGTCTATGTGCACCTCAGGGATGTGGTGATTTTTCATTATGATGTGAACAGATAATAATCTCAGTCCCATCTGGCTCCTCTGCTAATTTAAAAGTGCATCTTATTTTTCAGCAGAGACTGCCGAAAGCTGCACAACAACATCGCATTTAGCTCAGCGGCATCAAATATAGGCTAAATGAACAAAGATGAATTCAGTCCAAATGTGCTTTGGGGCAAAGTCTCAGTCTTTCGCAGTCGGGGGTACAAACGACAGCATTAGTTTCTCATGCCGGAGGACACAGGGCCATTAAAACATATTGCCTCTCTTGTTTTCACGAACCTTATGACTTTCATTGTTGCCGTCTTGAGAAGACYGTTTGTATCACATCTGTCCTGCTGTTTAACACTAGCTTCTTCAGAACTGTGAYGCACTTTTGTCACGAGGATGAAGGGTTTTCCCTGATTCTTTTCAGAAAACGGCAACCACAAGGAATTATTCCCTAGAATTTATGTGACTTAAAGCATATTAGACCTCATGCTCCTTTACTGTGGATGATGACCTCACTGTTGTAAAAACTAAKCCAGAACGTCTTTGTCAGTCTTTGCAGGGCGTGGTCTTCAGGGGTGTATGAGGAAAGCAAAGATCTGCCCTTTAAGCGTAATAGAGTGTGACAGCTCATAGAGGGGTTTTAAGCGTGCACAAAGTTCCTGGAGTAAAGTTCTGATGYTTTATTATCGCTGTGTCAGCGTGTCGAGATCGAGAACCTGGGTAACTTGTGGTAGCGGGGTATCCATGATGTGGTGCCCTTGCTCACCTGCGTRACCTGGTCATTAAGACTCATTACAGGGCAAGGACATGGAAACAATCTAGTGCAGATATAACACCCATGGCATCAGAGGTATGCTAGATTGGGACCTAGGCCATGGTGCAGTCAGGGGCCTACGCAGTGTTATAGTAGAGGAAASTTTCTGCTAACATATACAGCATGCTGAAAGTACAGAACATCTTGGGGATGCAGAGAATAGCAGGTAATAAAACTATTTGGAGAGTAGTAGGAGACTAGGCAGCATTATGTTAGTTCTTATGTTAGTGATCCAGGTACATTTTATTAGAGGAAACATCAGGAAGAAAACACCCAAAGATGAASTGATGCCTCAGGTAGCGCCAGAAACCCAGTGTGGAAGAGGTGGAACAAGAGGAGCCATCATGGAACGATAAGTCCCTGCACAGCTTGTAGCACAKACCTAGAGGAAGTGGTTGATATCAACAGATCCTACCAGTGGCTAGAGAAGGCTGGACTGAAGGACTGCACAGAGGCACTAAACACGGCAGCACAAAAGCAGATCTTTAACACAAGAGCCCACCRTACCAGAYAAGACCTAAAATTGCAGATTGTGCAAAGAAGATTGAAGATGGACATGTAATAATGTAAGAACTGGGCAGGCAAAGCGTACATCGAATCCCATAAACGAGTGTCTGGACCAGGAACATCTGTGTGGAGGACCTACACATTGGGAGACTCCACCAAGGGTTGTGGAGAGTGGTAGTGGCTCCAATAAATCCCATGAACACCCTCAGAGATCTCCGTCTAGAAGAGAGTAGTCCTAGGAAGAAGAACCATCAAGCTCCCAAGCTTCTGGTGGAGAACCAGAGTTTGAGCATTGTGAACTGCCTTTAACTTGGATTTTCTGTACGTACTTTATTACTATGTACCTCAAATTTTTTAAACAGTGCAATCAGTCCATTTTTCTGTATTTTACAGATTAATTATCATCCAGTTCTCCTCTTACACTTGTGCTGTGTTTAGTGTCTGATATTTTTCCTCAGAAAGTTTAATTAGCTTGCTACGGTACAATTTACTATTTCCCCCACTGCTTKTTTGTTAATAAAAACAATCTTCATTTTTGTACTCCAACAAAATGGCTTTTTACAAAATGATCTCAACCTGATTTTGCATTTTAAATAAATATGAGATTTTTTTTTCTATTTGACTATTCTTGTCCTGTTCAACAGATGTAAATATGTTAATGCCAATGACAGGACTTTTTCTATGTTTGTTTGTGTTTTTGTTTGCTGAGAGACTTGTCCCAGTTTCAGTGCTGGAAGGCTTTTTATTTAAAGACCCACTTACTTCCAGCAGGAGTCTCACCACCTCAGTCTTCCCACAGAGGGCAGCTTCGTGCAGGGCAGTGCCTGCTTTGGTCTGCCTGTTGATGTCGATGCCAGCCTGGATCAGCAGCCTGACGACAGAAATGCAGAGACAAAGAGAACAGGTGGCATTAAAGTTTGGCATATAAATGAGAACGTTCACTCCAATATTATAATTACATGTGGTAAAACAATGTAGTCCAACATGTCTTATATCAATGCTACAGAAAGGGTTCAATTATCGCAGGACTAAAAAGCTCAAACCAGATTGTTTTGTGATCTTTAAAACACAAAATGTTTCATAGTTTCTGTATTGAGGAGTTCAACAGGAGGCACCCGTGAGTAGAATAAACCTGTCAGCCAAGCTCTTTTGCATATTTGCATTATGGCTGAGAGTCAAGAAAACTGATCAATACTCTTGTGTCTGTTCATTGTATACATTATGACAATACATATTGGACACAGTCTGCATAAAAAACACAAAGGAGAACACACACCTGTGTCTGTTAAATATGCCTTTTAATGAAAAACACATTTAGACAAGATTATTAAAGATTATCTTTTTTAAAAAAGACACACTGGATTCAACGCCAAGTTTACAAAAAATACTTATTTTGCTCATAATGTTAAAAGAAGAAGTTCAAACACTTTTCATACTGAAGCATGAAACCGATCTGTTGAAATTTTTAACAACTGCATATGATATTAAAATGTACAGAGGTGTATTGCTGGGCTGCAGTCATGTGACCCGGATGATGCGTGAGTATTTGGGGGGCAGGAATTGATTTTCTCTGGTTCAAAATACAGAGAAATGGATCACAGYGAGTATGTTAATGCCCTAAATGGGCTGGTGCAGATGAGATATCGTGAAAAAATATGCGTACATTTAGGATTTGATCCATATTGTCTTAATAAAAAAAGACTTGTCATATATTCTGGAGGTTTTACCCGGCATCGAGGCAATCGACAAACTATCTGGTGCTGCAGACTTCATATTATATGACGAGCCAGATGAAAGCTTTTAAAAGCCTCGAAGCTCCAATTGTTTAGTTACAGGTTGGGACAAACATTTAGGATCCRAAGAAGCTTTAAATGACTGTCGACTTGTTCCTGCCCGGGTGAGGAGTGAGTTATGCTATTTTAAGGAATTAGCCTATGATAACAATGCTATCACTAACGCTAACAATGAGTTAACTCCTGCTATTTCTATGTGCTTGGATCTTCTTGTAAATAATTCATTTAGCTTCTATATACCCACATTTGAGTAACTGTCCAATAATATGTCTAAAAATATGATTTAAATTATATGATCTTTACCTGTTAGAAAGTGGTTGCTGCAACTCTTGTATAATTCATTTCCACACCTCCTGTTTTCAACCGAAGATTACTGATCCACATTTGTGGTCTTTTTTTTTAATCTCTTGTGACACACTACTTTCAGAACACAAAAAAAACTTTTATCTTTCTTCTGATTAAAGTGGTTGCAACAAATATACACGACACAGAATTTAGGCATTTTGAAGCTGAATCAACAGAAGGAAACATGGCTGTGTTTACTTCCTGCTCCCCATCAGCATTTCATGATGTCAATACTGTCATCTGCAACCCAGCAATATACAAATCTACACGTGTCCAGGTGTTGTAACATGTTACAATCAAATCAAATGCTTTTTGGCGTGGACCCTGCCCATGGCAGCCCTGCCTCTGTCAGTGTACCCCTGGGCAGCTGTGGCTACAATGTAGCTTACCACCATCGTCAGTGTGTGAATATGTGTGTGAATGGGTGAATGTCTGTAAGTATAAAGCGCTTTGGGGTCCGGAGGGACTTGATAAAGCGCTCTGTAAGTTCAGTCCATTTCCCATTTTTTCATTTTTATTGCTACTGACTGTGAGTGTTCCATGTTTTTTTAGCTTTAAGTCATGTTTCTTAGTGTGCAAGCTTTTTCTGTCAGTTTTGAAGCAGGATTGTGGAACATAAAGAGGAGTGGAGCAGAACTCAGCTGGGGTATTGTGGAGCTCAATGAACTTAATGTGGGTGTTCCTCATATCATTTTCAAAACATGAAGAAGGAATTTAATTCAGTAATTTTTTTGTGGTTAATTATTTTTTAACTAAATACAAAGTTGCTATCGTCAATATTACCTAAGTAATAAGTCTGTTGTTATTTAGTGGTCGCACAGACCAGATTTAGTCACTYTGAAACAGACTCCCACTGCAGTTGATCAGTTTTTGGAAGACGGTCACTTTTTGGCACAAAGGTGTATCAGGGGTGAGTTGACTTTAACGCTTCTTGTTGTCTCGGTTCATTCAGCCAAAGCTTTTTTATTTATTTTTTTTAATTTTTTTTACAAACGCTAACACAGTAACTAAT
>NW_013952455.1:258152-260336 GCF_001266775.1 Austrofundulus limnaeus | reverse complement strand
TGTGTGTGTGTGTGTGTGTGTGTGTGTGTGTGTGTGTGTGTGTGTGTGTGTTCCACAGCCTGTTAGCCACAACTACTGAGCATCATTTATCAGTGTCACTTCTTGAAAAGCACGTTCTGCTCTATCAGCCCTGACAGACTTTAATCTCCCTCTCTTCTTCTTCTTCTTCTCTCATATCCTCTCTCATTTTTCACTGTGGCAGAGTGGCAAGAAGTGGGCTTTTCTGTGTGTTTAGCCGCAGCCAAACATTAGTCTGCTGGGATATTTTAACACAAGTTTTCTGTTGAATATTGACGACCCTGTGGCGATAGTGCCATTATGGATTTTTATTCAAAAACAGAAAGAAAAAATTTGATTGTTTCCCTGTTGGGATGAGCTTATAATAACTTTAGTGGGACAAAAATGGAGCAGAGTGTGGATGTATAGACACATCATGAAGGGCTATTTAAACTAATGGTGTGTGTGTGTGCGTGCGTGTGTGTGCGTGTGTGTGTGTAGAGGGGGGTGGACATGTACCTGATGATGTCTATGTGTCCATTCTTGGCAGCCAGGTGGAGCGGAGACGTCCCATTGGGGTCGGTTGTGTCTCCCTTTTTAGGTTCCAACAAAGCAGCGCACATGTTACTTGAGAGCAGCAACTGGACCACCTGCACACAYAAAGGAGCACATCAGCAACGCATTCCATCTACTTATCAACATTTTTTTTTCTTTTTAGTAACAAAGTCACAAAGCTTTTTACCCCAACTCTGCCAAATTCACATGCCAGGTCCAGAGGAGATTTCCCTGCGTTGTCCACGATGCACGGGTTGGACTGGTGCTGCAGCAGCATCTCAGACTGGAGTCAAGAAATAAAAATGACTGAAGGTGACACGTAAAAGTAAAACTGCAGACTTTATTTTCCACTAGATGTTAAAATCATTCATTTTTTCCATCTGTGATCYGCTTCGATTGTGTAATTTTTATTTATTCATCCTTGCACGCTGGTTGCAGCTGCARATTAAAGCCCTGGTATATTACCCTGTGTAAATCATGTTTATTTAATCAAGTAGAAGCGTTGGTTCTTCAGCTGGGAAACCAGTGAAAGCTTGGTTCTTCTGCTCTGGGGTATGTTGGCTGCTGTATGCAGTCTGCTTTATTTTAATGTTGTTGTTTTGTTAGCAAATGCAGTTTCCCCAATACACTGTTCTGTTAAAGTAGAAAGTCAAAGTCATACATTAGTGTATGACTTTGAATCTGAGACATTTAACATGTTTGGATTTTATAGTTAGGGTGTGGTTTAGAGGGTTTAGTCTTCAGTTTAGTCAGTTTTAGTGTGTTTTAAAGWGAGTTAAAGTTAAAGAGAGTTCTGCAGAGGCAGAACCACACAGCATGCCTCTCTGGTCTCTTAACATTTCTCCCTTCTTGCTCTTGCAGAAAAACTGTTATAATATCTCCCTGGATGTTTTTTATGTGAAAAGTGAAGCCCTGCACAGCAACTTTTCACAAGTTTTTYCTATTTTCTCTACAGAGGAACCCCCGCCCCATCCCAAAAAATAAAATAAAATAAGATAAAAATATGTCCGCCTCTGTCTATAACACACTCACGTGTCAAAAATCCCGGCTGTTCGACATCGAGAACAGAGTTAAACACTAGAGCAGGGCTATTCAACTGGCGGCCCGCTGGTGACCAAAATGCGGCCCACCAATTGGTTCATTAATCTCTTGAACTCAAACTACTGGTTTTCTACTTTAATTCCTATAAGTTGTTTTGTTAGACATACACATGTGGTATCTACAGAAATGTCAGAATCTTGGCTAAAATCGGGCAAAAAACATTTCTATGAATGCCCAAGACACTTAACTACAAGCTGTTGAAGATAAAATTAAGGTAAGTAAAACATAAAATCAGTTCAAAAATGACTTGCCACACATATTGCGTTATTTTGCTATTGTTTTACAGTGTTGTTATCGTAAACGATGACAAAATATTTTCGTTGACACCCCCTTTTTTCATRACAATAACGAGAYGGTAACAAAATAAACATAGCTCTTTGATGACTAAGACGTGACGAAACGTGAGTTTTCACTGATGAGACGAGACTGGACGAAAATGTTAGTGGGTGGTCTGTCAATCATTTAGAATGCAGAGTGGAGGGAGGGACAGCAGCACTGTTACACACACACACACACACAGCAGCACAGAAC
>NW_013952455.1:255275-257643 GCF_001266775.1 Austrofundulus limnaeus | reverse complement strand
AATATATCAGGATATATCGTATCGTGACCCCTCTGTCATGATATGTATCGTATCGCCAAATTCTTGCCAATACAAAGCAGAACACAGCTAAATGTATCAAAAGTATGTCTTTAATATTAGAATTTTCTGAGACAATGAATTTTGGTTTTTCGGTGTTTTTTTTTTTACAGTATGAAGTTTTTATTTATTAGAATTTTTGGACCCAAAAAATCGCAATATATCGCCTTGTTTACAGTATCAAAATATTTCGGGATATATCGGGATATATCGTATCGTGACCCCTCTGTCATGATACGTATCATATCGCCAAATTGTTGCCAATTCACAGCCCTACTACTGATATTGGCTAACCATCTTCTCAACAGGTCAGGTTTGTCTAACAGGAACCTGAAAACAGTAAATAATAATAAAATTTCACCTACGTAGGACACCAAAGTGGCTAGAGCTGGTCCTGGACAGGGTGGTCCAAGCACAGTTAAAACTAGAGGAGTCAGTTCTAAAACAGGTTTAATCTCTAAAGTTTTAATGCAGTTTATACAACATTATATCAATAATACCCTATTCTGTTATTTGAAAGAGCAAAGTGCAGCGGTCCTAAGAGCCTGGCATTTTAGTCTGAATATTTTTGTATAATTAAACAGACAACAATGTTAAGGTTTAAATTTTGAGGAATGTTTTTTTAAACTCAACTTCACTGTGACACAGTTAACACAGAGGAGCATCAGGTCACTCACCACGTCATAGTGGCCGTGCTGTGCCGAGAGGTGAAGTGGAATCTGTCCCTCGTCTGATTGGCTGTTGACAGACGAGCCTGCCTTCAGCAGCATCTTCATCGGCTCCGCCTTCCCCTGCCAGGCCGCGTAGTGCAGCGGCCGCATGCCTGCAGCACAGAGCACGTGAGTCAAACCTGATGGGAGCTGTTTGTTCTCTAAACACAGCTGTGTGAAAGCTCAGAATTCATGGATCATTCATTATTTCCATTTTCACTTGACAAAAATAAAATCCAAAAACTGAAGAAGGGATTATTTTTACCAGCTTGTGGTTTTGCTCCCCAATTATTTGACATAAAACCTGTTATAACTCAGAGCAATTAGATTAAAAAAAAAGCACAAAACTTTTGTTGATTCTAAGTTTACTTTCTTAGTTACAAAAAAGGGGTTAGGATTAAAAAAAACTGAAACGGCTCGATCACCTCTGTGGACCAGCCTGGACCTCGAGATAAATGGTCAGTTGATCATTAAATCTGAGGGGATCTGGAGGGCACATAACTTAAAATTTAAAATCAGTTCTTTGACAAACAAGGAGTCAGTGAAGGGAATCCATCACCATGGTCGCTTTTTTGTTCATGTTAAAAAATGCGCTGCAGTCTTCTGAACCAACAGAGGCCGGCCTGGCTAACACCGACAGAGTTACATTAATCCAGTGAGGAGGTAATAAAAATGTGAATCATCCATTCAAAGKCAATAAAAGATAAAACAAATTTTCCTCTCGATAAAATCTCTAGTAAACAATCTCTTTACTACAAAACTATAAAATTTGTTTCTCAAGGCTAAACATATAGCATAGTCTAAATATATAACAGCATAGCAACATTTGTCTGGCCCAGTTCTGGTCCACACAATACACTCAACACTCTAACACAAGATACCACAAAGAATGACAGCCCTTTGATGGCCCAGATGTGGTTTGCCAGAGGTGGTCCATGAATGGGAAAGCACAGTATAAACCAAACCACAACCGAGCCAGTAGTGGCATTGACGAAATGTGGGCTATCATTGGCAGACCTGGCCCACATCCAGTTGATGGACCACTTGCCATGCCAGCRGTGCTAGCTTGACACCTGATTTGGCCCACACCTGTCTGCTGTGTGGGTTTATTTTATATCTGTAGACTGGGAAGACTAGAAAGTACCTGTTGGGTCACGTTAACTCGATCAGTTCATTATTTCAATCAAATTCTGTCCTGTGCTTGTTAAGCCAAATAACAAAGGCATGAAAACAAGGCCTTGGATCAAATATAATATAATAATTGCTCATATATTTTTAGTTTTTTTCTGCACAATCTGGATTTCTTTTTATCTTCTGTGTGTTTGTGTTCGCTCCTCACCTTTCTGGTCTCTGATGTCAACGTTCGCCTGTGACTCCACCAGCAGGGAGATGAGCTCAACGTTCCCATTAAGAGACGCATGATGCAGCGGAGAAAACCTGCAACACAAACACACAAACACACAAATTAGATTTAGATTCCAGCACCGAGCTCGTTCTGCGTCAGACTGGTACTCCAATCACATTATTTATTTATTTATTTATTTATTTGTTTATTTATTTTCTCATGTATTTATTTATTTATTTATTTTTATGTAAAGCCA
>NW_013952455.1:253644-255161 GCF_001266775.1 Austrofundulus limnaeus | reverse complement strand
GTCAAAACAAATAACTAAACTAAACTAAACTAAAACAAGTTAAGCAATTCCTGATGTATTTCCTGCTTACATAAAAGCCACGCCAGATTTCATGCTGATCCTGATTTATAAATATTTACATTGCAGTCAGTTGCTGGTTATTATTAGCTAAATAAACTCAAATCTTCCTGAATTCATAGTAGCTCATGCAAACTGTAATTTTTGAGCTTTTCACCACTAACCGTWAGACTGTAAGTCCTGTCGACCTTTATTTATCCAAACTAAGGTCGTTCAAAAAGCTAACAACAGCAGATGAGGTGTTAATTGTTCTATCAAAACCCTGTAATATTCTTCTTGCGCTGCGCAGAAACAAGCTAAAAAATACGTWTGTTGCTATAGTTATAACTTTTTTCTCAAAACTCTGATTTTATTCTCAGAAATCTGACTTATTTTTCTGAAAAAAGTTCTAAGAATTCCGGAATTAAAATTAAAATTCTGAGAGAGAAAAAAAGTAAGAACTGGACACTTTTAAAATTTTTGCCCTAATTCTCTTCTGTATTAAACAGTTCCAACRTAGCCTTTTTTATTTCTCAGAAATCTAAAACTCTAAGAATTCAACAGTCTTTTCTCCAACTGTGTTCATGAACTTTGAGGATGCAAAGCTAAACGGCACGTCAGTTGTAAAAACATTACAGTAACACCCCAGAGACAAACTGAATTATACCAATACAGATCAGACACACAACATGGATCTTCTCTGCAGAGCCATTAAAACAGGACAGAGGGAGCCATGAAAACTAAAAGAAAAAGATATTATGTGGAGAATCCAATGAATGTGTGAACAAAGCCGGGGGGTTGTCTGTCTTTCTGAGTCGATCAGATTGATGTGTCAGCTTTGATGGATAAGCATATGGAAGGAAAAAGACATCTCAAACCTGAGGACACAATCAGGCAAACATGAAAGATGGCAGGAAAAACTCTTTCAATTCCACTCTTATCAGAAGTGACAAAAATAAAAGTCTTAGAATTCATTAAATGAATATTGTATGTTTCCTTATTAACATTTGTAAAATTTATTGAGTTATATCCATTTTTGTGTTGGCTACGGTTGATTAGCTTTGGCGCCTGTATTTAATTGAACTTTTCCAAAAGTTCTTTAGCTATTGATTTATTCCTTTCTAAGAGTTTCAATAACAATCCTGAAATATTTGCTAACAAACAGGACAAATTCYACAATTAATAAACTGTACACTCAGAGTATCTGTTGAGCTCCAAATAAATTTTAAGGAATTATTTGTAAAACAGTTTAAAGGTCTTTTGCCTTTGGGCAGAAACATAGCCTCTAGTGCTCACTTTTTATTATAACTGCATGTGAGCGCCTTGCTTAACTATAATTTGCTATAAAAACTTTGGAAAGCTGAAATTCTAAAGTGATAAAAAAAAATTAAAATCAGCTGGCACCATTCATGCCTTCTATAGAAAGCTGTGTATGGTCTGGTGCAGTGGCGTCACTAGGCCTGTTTTAGTGGGGCTGGAGC